>NC_038256.2:300000-559794 GCF_000004515.6 Glycine max | reverse complement strand
ATATATATATATATATATATATATATATATATATATATATATATGAGAAATTAAAATAAATAAAATTATATTTTGATTAAGAAAAAATAACAAAAATATTTAATTAGTATAATAGCATCCTTAATATGTTTTCTATCTGATCTTGAATATAAACAATAAAAAAACTTTTATTTCTTCTCAAATGTAAACAAATTTTAATTATTTATGTTTTATTTAATGAGACTATTTCAAAAATATTTTTCATTCAATAAGATTAAAGATTTTTTTATATTTGATATCAAATTTAAATGAATGATAGTTTAAAAAAAATGTTCATTTTTTAATTGAGACTCGCATACTTTAATGAAGACAAATATTTCCTTAATAAATGTAAAATATGTTTTTTTTTCTTATAACGGAAACCGAAGAAATTACATACCTATAAATATACATACACATGCAAGAAAAACCCTAGTAAAATATTTTATCGTAAGAATAGATCGTAAATATAGATATAGTCACTAAATGACTCTTTAATGACAACAATAGCGGGCATTAATGATACCTGATCAATGATGATAACTATCATTTTCGTTGGAAACGTTTTCCATTGATAACATATTATAAACATGCTGTTATTGAGATCAATCGTTCTCAATCTTCCATGTAACATAATGAAAAAGTATTTTCAACAAATTTTCAAATACAGAACTTCCAAAACGCCCATAAAAAAAAGTCTAAACTTCATAACTAAGTAATATCCAACAAGATTGTATTTACTACCTCTGTTCATTTTCAAATAAAATCGATTCATAATTAACATATTAGTGCAAGTCAACTACGACAACGATGTTATGATCGATGATGGTCACTGATCAGGGGAGGTTCCTCCTTAATTAGTCAATGGGGTGACCATGGATACCCCCAAAAAAATAGATCTTACTATAAATTTGTATATATACTTTTATTTTACACTATCATCAGTTAAGTGACTACTCCGAACAAAATTATATATTAAAAAACTTATATATATCCTCATAAAATTTAAGCTAATTATATCATACAATCAATCAAATTTATATTACAATTAACATAATGAGATATTCAACTTGAATGAACTTACTTAACATGATCTCTTCTATAGGTTCGTACCTATGTGTCTTTGAGTTCTAAGGAGAGAGATACCCAACTTAATACGAGTTCGCCTAATTAAAATGAGTCACAAAATATATTAAGTTAGGTTAAGAAAAATTTAGATTTAATTTGAGTCTCTAAAATAAAATTCAAATGTAATGAAAGTTCAATTTTTTGGTTTTTTTTACACAATATTTTGGAACTTATTATAGGCTAAATCTGAAACTGATTTAATTTAGGCCCGACATATTGACACAAGGCACAGGCAACAAATTTCATTAATGAAAATATATTTTTGGTAACCATCATAATTAAAGTTATTGATGACTCTTTAATGTCAAAGATATATTTTTATAAGTTTTGATTCTTTAAATAATGAGACTAGCTAGCGCTCTTAATCCAAGACTTACTAACACTTAAAATTAATAAAGTTCATCACTCTTGTCTAAGAAAAATGAGAAAATATATTAGTGCTTAGATATAGAAGAGAGACTACCATAATTCAATTTTAATCCCTAATTTTTCAAATCCACGGTAATGGACAAAAATACATGGGTTCCTTCTATTTTTTTTCCCTTATACAGGATATAGTCATTGTACCATTTTGTTAACATATTTTATATTTGAAATGTGTTTATTTTTATTCATTAAAAAATTCTACAGTTTCAGCGATAGTTAACAAAAAAAGAAATTAAACTGAACCGGCCGATGATAAAAATAAAATAAAATTAGTGAACTGGATTGATGCTCAGTTCATTTGACCCAATAAGTCAACTGATATCAAAAACTAATTGAACTAGTCGAAAATCTATAAAAAAAAAAAAATCATTTTTTTTATATTTTGTATCAAATATAACATCTATGTTTTTTTTATTGTCTTTTAAGGTTGTTACGTAGAATTCAACAAACACAATAAATTTTTTAGATTCTAATAAAATAGTTGTGAGATTTCTTATTTTATCTTATTTTTCTCTTCATTTCATAATAAATATACGTGTAAATAAATAGAAGACAAGTAAGGATATAATTGATAAAAAAAATAATTAATATGATCTTATAATTTGCAAATGACTAGAAATAAATATCATAAAAAAATCTGAAAGTTAAAAAAGAACGAAGAAAGTAATTTTTTAACTAAATAGTAAATACAAACTTAATATCAAGCTATAAAGGTTCATTTATTCACTCGTGAATACATTTTTTTTTTACTGATCACTTATCAATACTTAACTATAAACAAAATTAATATTTATTGTATAAGATACATGATATAATATATGTACTTATTTTATGCTAATTAATTCAAAATTTATAAAAATTAATTATTTATTATCTATAAAAAATATCATTAACTAGTTCGAACTTATCAATTATTTTAAATAAATAAAAAAATTAAAAAACACAATTTATAAAAAAAAATTATATTAACTGTCTTATCAGATATTTTATTTTGTTGATGTGGTTGGTCAATATTGTTGTTATGTCATTATTTATTAATGTTATATGACTAAAAAAATTAAATAACTAAAAAAAATTAAAAGACTAATATAAAATTAAAAGCTCTTTATTTTATGCGGACCAAAAAAAGTTATTTAACTCTATATTTTTATATGAATTTACGGCATACCTTAGTTCTAAAATGTGTCTACTTTTGCACAAAAACTCTAGCATGTACCAAAAGAAAATGACCTCTAACCAAATATTTATTCGAAATTCAGTCCTTCACTGAATTACCTAGTTGCCTATATGCTTCACCAACTTATGTAAATTTAACAATACGCAATGAAAAAAAAAAAAAAAAACATTGTGCAGGTACATAAGGAAAATTATAATAAACGTGTACGTCAATAGGCCAAATTGAGAAAGACCCATGTGAGGATGGAATAAAGGAGTACTATGGTTCTAAAATTGGTATTCCCATTTTAAGATTTTTATATCACTTTATACATTCTGCGTTTAGAAAAACAAAGATAAAACAGTTAATATACTAAAACATGTATTCTATAATTTTTGGGTGAACTCTAGGTAACCCTAATCTACGGCTAGGGATTAATTTTTTAAAATATTCATATTCATTTAAAAAATTCATATCTTCTGCTATACATATCTTTTGATACGCACATGTATTTTTAATTGAGTTAAAGATTAATTTTTTTAGATATTAAAATTTATTTAACAGATGAATATCTTTATACAAGTGTTTTTTTCATATACAAGAATTAAAAGATTAATTTTTTTATCCTAAGTTAGATATTATGATTGTTATTCAATTTATTGAATTAAAGATTAATTTGTTTGTTATATGTAACCTATTACTTATTTAAATAAATTTTACACATGAAAAAATTAAGAAAATCAAATTTATGAATTTTTTTTATTATTAATTAAAAATCATAAATATCTTTCAATTTTTTGAGTTAAAGACTAATATTATTCATGATTACTATACATAATTATTACTTATTCAAACAAATATTTTCTTATTAAATACATAATAGCATGTTCGGATTTGATGACTATTAATCGTATCATATCATATATTATATTGGTATACTTAATTGCTTAAAAACAATATGAAATTTTATATAAAAAAAGATATCAATAGTAAATACGATTGATATTTGATATAGGGTTATGGGAAGAGGAATAAGAAAAGGAAAAGGAAGAAAGGATGGAGAGGGAGACATGCAGACATGTGAGGGCGACGCAGAGAAGTGATTTGACATTCGAAGGACACATGAAAGTGGGCCCCACTTCTGTGTGGGTTCCTTTTCAGAGGAAGCTCAAATTTGAGACATGGGGTGGGCGAAAGTACCCCAAAGGAATCACACATATACGTACGCAAAGGCTAACTGCATATGGAAATATGCTATTCATTATGTCAATCCTTTTTCATTTTAACCACCATGTAGATCACTAGGTCCCTTTCTTAAGTGTAAAATTTACTGATTTTGTTGTAATTCATTTTTATGAAAAACTTTATCTGATAGTAAAAAATATTAAATTATATTTTTTTATCTATATAACTTGAATTTGATATATATCTTAAAAATTTTGAACCAAATAGATTTCATTGAGATTAAATTGTTCGAAACAAGTTTAAAAATAGTCACACTATATTTTTAGAAAGACTAAATGTAAAATTAAAATGCTTGACTCGAATTATTTGTATATTTCCTACCCAAAAATTAATGGAATGTTTTATGTGATCTTAGTAAAAACAAAAGTTTAGACCAACACAAATAACCATAATTATGTGATATTCAATCCTTTCTTTTACATATTTTAGCCATCTTTATACCCACAAATAAAATCAATATATAAAATATTTTTTTTATTATATCATCTAGTTACAAATAATTATATAAAATAAAATGTTTATTTTATATTAACTACTATAAAAGTTATATGAAAAAAATTATGTTTATTTGACAATGTAAAATACATTGCCCGGTACTGAATGATATGTACAGAACGATATATAGAATCTGTAACCTAGAATAGAAAAGTTAACTGATGTAATATGGAACAGTACAAATTACGCACCTGGTACTTATTGGTTAGATAGATTTAAAATTCACCGTTAGGGGCCAATTCTGACTCTGACTTTGTAACTAAAAAAAAAAAAAAGAATCTGACTGAGACAACAGGTTAAGCGAAACTAAGCTGTTTTTCATACATAGTTAAGCTGGTTTTTTAATCTATATATGCTCCAAGCTCGAAATGAAATATTCATCTATTTAACTTATTAAAAGGAAAATTGTTTTTTGAATTTTTTAAAATGGAAATTGCGAATTATTTATTTATTTTATCATGTTATGCTTTGGACAAAACTATAAAAGAAAAAGAAAGGTGGGAGCTATACGTTTTTACTGTAAAATAATTCATATACCCATACCAAAAAAAATAATGCATGTAATAATACTTAATTTAGGCGTTGAGTTTATTCCATTCATATAATCTTTATCTAACGATTACAGACAATATTGGCTTACACTGTACTAATATATACAATTATACATGTTAATATGTTATTGTAGAAAATTGATATATATTATCATTATTATATATCATAAGTATAATAATACATCAGATACTGTTACTAAAGTTGAACATTTATATTATTTATTAATAATTTGATTTCTTTATTAACCTTTTGATATCATTGGTACCTTAATCTTGATAAAAAAAAATAGTTTTTAATCTTTATTTTGATATTAATATTTATCATATTAATAGCTTGCCTCTTTTTCTGTCAAAAAAAGCTTGCCTCTTTTTATACTTTTTGAATTAGCTTTGTAAGACTTATTTTTATTGTTTAAGCATTGCTCGTTGTTTGTTTTCTTATTAAGATTTGCTTATAAGAAAAATAATTTGATTTATATATCATTAACACTTTACATGACATTTTTCATAATGTTTTAAGAAAAGAAAGTATTTAATCTTTATACTTTTAAAAGAGAGAATATGTCATTGGTGAGTTTAGATATTGTAAGTAAAGTCTTAAGTTTAGATATCTTAAAAAAAATCTTAAATTTAAGTCATGTGTATGAAAAAAAGCAAGAGAGAAGCAAGTGAGAGAGAAAATTCTACAAAAGATTATCAATTACACTTTTTTATAAGTAAAGAAAATTTTACTAATCAAGATATATCCATATCATAAGCTAGTTATGAATTATAAGATCCTAAACCAATCATATTCTAAGATCAAATTTCATTAAAAGTTATCGGTTAAATTGTAGTTAGAATGAAGATTAGTCATTATTAAAGTGAATTTATTCTCACATGAAAATAAAAATCTTTTTAAATATGTTTTCTCCGAAGAGTTGAATAGTTACTTGAATAGAGAATTTTATTCTTATTTTTTGACTGGTGAGTTGCTGCTTATAAGAGACTGTGGTGTACTTGGCGTACCAACCAGTAGTCTTTATGAAAGCAATAAGGAAACTAATGGCCATCTTTTCATGGCAGGATCTTTCATATGGTAAACTTCCTACCTTTCCCGATAGAATCAACAAGAAAGACAAAGCTGTGAGCTGCTATGCACTTCAATTCCCACCAACAAAGTAAAAATAGAGAGAGAGTGAGAAAAGAAGAAAAAAGAGTGTATCGAATCGATGAAGATTCATGAATAGCATCACACATTTTATGCAAACGTAAGTAACTGATAGTATCTTCTTCGATCTTGTACGTGGAAGAATTCACTTTAACAAGAATGACATAACGAGTAACAGCTTTTGGCTCCCCCTAGCTTCCTCTTTCTTTCGTAACTTGTCTTATTACCAACACACTTTCGGACAACAACCCTTTATTTATTTATTTATTTAACAACAATTTAAATTAAAGCCTCATGCAATTTGGCTTTCTCTACAAACGAGAGAGTTTCGTTTCCAATACTTAGGAGTTCTCTCTTGAGATCTTTCTTTTGTCATTACTCCTTTAATCGGTTACCGAACACTGAAACAAAAAGCCAAGAAAGTTAACCAGAGAAACATTTTTTTTTTGGCACTGTTCACCATAACCACCCCATTAAACACTCTATTCAATAGTGAACATATAAATAAAAGACAGTGTGCAAAATTATGTACGTTTTTAACATATAACTCATGCATGGTTACACGTGATTCATGTTTAATGCAATTTTGCTTATGGTGAAAAAGGGCCTCACAAATTATTGGTATAGTACTATTTGCTTATGAGGGTACACTTTCTTTCAGCAAGCTCGTTTGTAGATAAGAGACGAGACATAGAACCAAAAATGAAGGATGCATGCTGGCGTGTGCTAATTAATTACCCTAGAAGCTAAGATAACGATAGGTTTTTGTAATTAGTTATATATGGTCTTACTTACAATTTCTTAGCTTTTTGTTTATGAATGTCTTGGACTCTAATGCCAGCAATTAGGAAAGTGCATGCATCAACAATTATTAAAGTGGTTAATGACCTTTTCTTAGTTCTGCTTTTTGGAGGAATATATTATTTTTGTTTGTCTATCTTCCTTTTAAATTCTTTTTAATAAGATAGAGGTTAGAGGAACAAAATGAAATAATCACATTTAAGTGAAAAATATAATTTATATATAGGTGAGGGTGAGGCTAACCCATTATTTCAAGCTTTATCTCATGTTTTTTTATAAAAGTATTTGTATGTGAGAAATGCACAAGTCCATATGAGATCATTCGAAGTAAATAATACGTAATATTGATTAAATAGGATTTGACTTTTTTAAAATTAAAGAGATATTGTGCAAACCTAAAGGTTTGGCTTTGTGATATAAGATTCCGATGCATTCATATGAGTGTGAACGATTCATTTAATAGGAAAATCTATGTTCAATTTCTACTATATGCAATTCTTTCTTGTATCAGCAGTAGTCACGCACCGCGAACGAAATTAGTTTATGACTGAGTTGGTTGAAAGACATCCATAAACTCATAGAAAAAAAAGAAGATATTATGCACTTTAAAGATAGACTACAATTATTATCTTTCTTTTACCACGGAATGTAGTTATTATCATTAATTAGAAAATTGACAATTGGGATTTAGACAACTTTATGGAAAATCAACACCTTAAAAGAGGCAAATATAAAAAAAAAAACTAACAATTAACTACTAATATTTGTCGATAAAAAAAAGTTAAATTATAATTTTGGTCTACCTAGTTTATCAAATCCATGATTTTGGTCCCCTTCAATTTTAATTGTAACATTTGATCTCTCTAATTTATAAATTTATGATTTTGATCCTATTGATAGATTATTAACAAATAAATATGATTAATTAATTAAGTTATTAAGTTAATTATAAATTAATGAAAAATATTAATTATTAAAATTCAATTAAAAAATTAATAATCCTAGTTCTCTACGACAATGTGCTCCTTCTCTTCTCTACAAATATCTCTTCCATCTCTTTTGTGTATGCAAATCCACGGGGAGCAACACCACATTAAGATTAATAATCTTTTATTAAAAAATTAATGAATCATAATTTTTACTTAATTTATAATTAATTTAATATTTCTAATAATCATAATTATTAGTTAATAATATGTCTAAGGAAATCAAAATCATTAATTTATAAAATTAGAGAATTAAATATTATAATTAAAAATCAAAAGTTTAAAAATTAGGAATATCAAAATTATAATTTAGTAAAAAAAAAAAGACAAATCTAATCAAAGGAATCCAAATAATTCAATAAGACTCGTAATTTATCCCATAACAGTATATTGAAAAGAATGTCAAAAGGTTGTTTAAATTAATTTTATTATTTGAATATCAAATAATTGTTTACGTATATAACTATCTCTATTTCGTACATTTTTTTTTTCAAATACCACTTGCAAAAGTAGAAAGTAAGCAACTATCACTATTCGATACTCAACCATTAATGCAAGGATAGTGCTACATTTACAATAAGTTTTCACTAAACTTTCTACAATTCATTTTTATTTTCTATTTCTTGCTTTCACCAAAGTCCATACGGTCCCATTCCTCCAAATACGAATATGATGCCGCATTGCGCATTTTAACTGCAAGGGGAAAGCAACAACTATCCTCGATATTGCGATGCTCTACTTGGCCTACCTCAAATTTGAGTTAAGTTCAAGTTTATCGGTTGCCAGTTTCCCAAAACAGTCAACAAGTTTATCGGACAGTGGTTCCGAAGAACATTTGAGCTTGTTTGGATATAAGATTAAAAATGTTTTAAAAAACTTATCTAATGAAAAAAAAAATTATATTTCCGGCAGATAAACACTCAAAAGCACTTTTGGCTTGTATCCAGACAGACCTGAAAGGCCTCAGGAATTGACAGCATCCTCAAAGGGCTTTATGATAAAAACGGCGGCAGAGATTGAGACTAAAAAAAATACCAAATTCAATGAGGTAGATGTGAATATCGTATATCTATAGACAGTAATCAATATTAACCATACATCTTTCTCAAGCAAAAACAGGATAAATCAAAGTGACTAGGCTGCACATATATTACAGCTTTAACTGACTAGTTCAAGGAAAGTATAGATATGGAAAGGGTAAGGCTTCATTAGTGCTTCAGGAATAATTAATGTTCAACAAATTTGTTAATCTTCGCCATGACTTTTTATACTAATTCTCCTATTGATTATAATGTACATCAATACTGGTACCGCATTCTTGCCAATTTGTAGGCAGCCAGTTCTCTTCTATCCCAAATCAACAGATTAATTCAAGATTGGAACTATAGGAATGAAGTGATGATAAATTAAACTGTTTTTCTTAGATCAATATTTTAACTCAATAAAATTGCAGACAATATCTCTCCCATGGTCTTCTCGGGCAATTCACCTTCATTAATCTCCTCCATGGACTCGAGAACAGCAGCATCTAATACTAGCTTTCTTTTTGCAATCTCGTACACATTTTCATCAACCGTTCCCTTTGTCACCAGCCTTCAATGGAATATGTCATAAGAAAGCAGTCACAAAGACATTCAAATAGATATCCAGTTTGTAGGGCTTAGAGTTTAACAAAAAGAAAAAGCATACAAGGGTTAACACTTTTCTAATGTTAATGGGAGAGAAGCAAAATAATAGATAAATACCGATGTATGGTTACAGGCTTTGTTTGACCAATTCGATGGCAACGATCTTCGGCTTGTCTATCAATCTGTGGGTTAAAATCCATGTCATGAATTACAACTGTATCAGCTCCTGTTAAATTTAAGCCCTGTCCACCAGCTCTTGTGGAAAGTAAGCATGCAAAAATTGAAGTATCGTTATTGAACGTATCAACTATTGTTTGCCTCTCCGCTACCTGTGTACTGGCAGTCAAATAGTAGGATCTTTAAGATTATAAAGAGCAAGGGAAAGCAATCTCTGGTGAATAATAGTTGAAAATGGTGCAAACTTTTACACAAAATCACACTTCATCAATGGAAGATCAAAACTGGAGTGTTAACTTGTTCTCTAGTAATTATTAATTAATTAATTAATTAATAATTCTTTAGATATGAAACAGCTAATTTATTAAAAGGAGGTAGTACAAGGGACTCAAATGAATCAGCACATAAAAAGGAAAGGTAAAATAGTAAAGCTAAAATCTCCATCTTCTCTCAACTTCATAGCTATAATGCTACTGCAGTATACTTAATACAGTGCATCACAAAATTAATATAAGTATTAGTACATCATATTACTATATAAAATTAAAATTTCTCTCACTACTCAAGGAAAATCTTAAGTCAAAGCACAGTTTTAAGGATACGGACACTAACAAAACAGCATGTTTTAGTTAGTGATTGATGTTCCAATCCTGTTGATTACAAGAGCGCAAGGGATCTCATGAAGGGCTTCAGAGTTTCTCATATTTGACAATGGCAAGGAAATTATATACTTTAAAGAATAATTTTGTTTTGTAATAGAACATTTGGGAGTAGGTTCCAAAGCCCAGCCTAGATATGAATATCAAACACCTGAATATCATTTCTGGATATCTTACTCTCAAATGGAAAGATCAATTCATGAACAAAACCCTCCTTTTGTGTCTAGGATGAGTGAAAAGAACATAAATTATATCATTGTCAAACATTCTGTTGTCATATCTTACCATGGTATTGTTAGTTTTTTCATGGTCAAAAACTTAAATTGTGACTTTGTTATTAAAATGTGAATTTGGATCTAACTCAATCCTACAAAACTGGCTTAAACAAGCTTGTAAGGTAAGGGTTGTCTCAACTTATATACTTTAATTTGGCCATATATCCCGTCGCTGTGGGACTAAACCACCCCACCACCCTTGAGGCAACAATTAAGGCAGGCCCCCAAAGAAGCCGCAACTAAGGAAGGCTAAGGGGGACCACAATTAAGGCAGCTTTCCAACACTCCCCCTCACGCCCAGGACACTCAACTTGGAGCATGACAATGCAAGTGGCTCAACAATAGATCTAGGATAGGCTTTGATACCATAATTAAAATGTGTGTTATGAGCCTAACTCAACCCCACAAAATCCAGCTTATAAGGTGAGGGTTGCCTCCACTTATATACTTCAATTTGGCCATATCACTAGCCAATGTGGGACTAAACCACCACCCTCGTGGTTGCAATTCAGGAAACCCCAAAGAGGCCGCAACTAAGGCATGTAGGGGTCCCACAATTAAGGCTTTCCAACAGTTGTTTTTTTAGCATTTTGCACATTTTCAATTTATGTTTCATTGAGTATTAGTTTACTTATAAGATATTTTTCTCATTTAGGTTACTATGTGGATGTGTTGAATATAGTTTTATATTTAAGCAGAATCTTACATTCGCGATTATGTCACACAATTTAGGTTTCTTTCCTCCCATCTCAATCCTAGATAGGATCTCAATTTTGACAACATTGACTACACTCAGCTTCTGCTTTTATCTTATGTGGTGGGGTCCTGATTGGGTTTTCCTTTGTTTTTGGAGGGTGACACTGTAGGTGTCTTGTACTTGTGTATATCTCACCAGTACCTCTGGTACTGCTGTGTTTTTTATTAATAATATATATTTTCTGCCTTCCAAAAAATAAAAAAGAAAAACACAGTAGAGATGGTTTAGCATTTGTCTTGTTTCTTTTTGCTTTTTGCTGTTTTCTGTTTTGTTCTCATTGTTTCTTACTTCTAAGCAGTACTTCCTCAATGCCTACCTAATAACTTTCATTTTTTTACCATGTATCTGTATGTGCATGTATGTGCGAGAGAGAGAACTTCTGCAGCTTGTCTACATTTTGTATAATAATAGTCAGCCATGATTCCCCAACTGTTTCACAAATTGGACTCAGTTTCCATATTCTACCATGCATAAGCTGCATAAATGTTAATGCATAAAGGGTGACCTAGTGCATGAGGCTCTGACCTAGTTGTGTCTGGCTAGCGAACTTAACATCCCACCAAGACTCACCCTCATGCATAATATTGAAACATAATTAAAAAGTTAAGTAAATGGATAAGGAGTGTCAGGTGAGTGTTTCATCTTCATGTGTAGAGTAAAACAAGAAAGGAAAAAGGCTACACTTTTTTATAAGACATTTTAAGTCACAATTACCTTGCATCTGCTTCTATTTAAAAGCATCACTCATTTACATTCCAACTATTCATCCAACCCTCAAATAAATTTAGCAACAAATTTGTCATGCATACACAAACACTAGATTACTTTTTGTCATATCATTATCATAGATGACTTAACTTTCTCCTTGTTTGTTGAAGTGCTGACCAAAATAATCCTATATAAAACATGTCATAGATTATTTAGCTATTAAAGAGTCTTAATGTCCAAAAAACAGAAATACCTTCCATCAAGCCGTTTATAGGTCAATCCAATGACATCCAAAGTCCACTCCAATATGTCAAGCATTGAAGTCCATTGACTAAAGATCAAGGCTCGATGACCACCCTCCTTTAGTGAAGGAAGAAGTTCTGCTAAGGCCTACATTATCCATGGAGAAGCTCAATCTCAGCATACCCAGCACATAATCATGTCTGCCGCTGTATAGTTGACAATTACAGAATTTTTAGAGTCACAAAAATCATACCCGACATTTTGCAGAAAGCATAACATGCTTATCTGGAAGGATCCCCTTTCTATCATTGACACCATAATGAAGTAAAAGCTGCAAATAAAAAATTTACAGCTTGAAATTTAAGCAAATGCTATCCACAGTAGAAACAACAATCAAGTAAAATTCTTTAATTACAATGCCATCATAAAAGCTTGTATCGATGAAATATTACTACATTCTACCTCTTTAGAATGTGAACACAACCTAATACTGAGCAACATAAGAGGAATTATGACAAAAATTGGGAAAAAAAGTTAAAATAGTTATATAACGGTACCAGCAAACCTAAATCA
This sequence comes from Glycine max, assembly GCF_000004515.6. Classification (NCBI taxonomy): domain Eukaryota; kingdom Viridiplantae; phylum Streptophyta; class Magnoliopsida; order Fabales; family Fabaceae; genus Glycine; species Glycine max. Next base: position 546,818 of record NC_038256.2, on the reverse strand, counting down.
ATTAAACATTGTAATTTGTAGCTAGAAACCAATAATATAATGCAGTTACTGGGCAATCATACAATGAAAAGAAAAAATATATAAGAAAACTTTAGCAGAAATCATTAAAAAAATAATCCAAATGATTTCATTAAAATTTTATTTTCTGAGCCTAATGACACTGTTTGATCCATTTTTCTGACCCAATAAGATAGTTCAGGCATGGTTGTTGTTGTTGCATATTTTCAGTAGCTACTTGACATATTGGACCTTGATGTTTTCCTTCTTTGTTGTGCCTAAAACATTATTAGAGATGCCAAAAGAAGGGTTGACTCACGTAAAAGTCCAAGTTAAATAAAAAGCAGTTGGTTGAAATAACCATTCTTGTACTTCCATGTAATGTCAATGACCAACTCAACACACATACACTTGGCTCTCTGTTAGCTCGTCATGTTGCATTGTAAGGACGTTGATGCTCAAGCTGTTTCCAGGTGTACAAGTTAGTTAGCTACACTCGAAACTGTCATATATTTTGTTATAGAACAGCTTCTGTTCAGTCTATAAATACTTAAGTGTTACTGATCTGTAATCAGATAGCTTGAATACAACAAAATTCTCTTTGAAACACTAAATTTTCTCACAAATTCTCATCAATACTAAATCTAACACATTTCCAGCATTAATAATCAAAGTCATAGCTTTACACAATTATCATTGATCTAAGGCATAACTAATAAGTCAATACAACAGAGCCAAGGCACACAAGGAAAACGTGTCATTTGACATGTGAACACAACTGAATGGAATATCTACACCATTAAGAACTCCTTAGCTCCACCCTTTTAGTGGAACCAAAATGTACCACTTTTATTTTATTTATAGAACGCCATGCACCAAATATAGAACAAAACTCATGCGACATGTTTCATCCTGTTCTAACACATCTACCAAATGCAATAAATCCTAAATAAATTTAAGCCTCTTAGGCATAAACTAAAAATTTAATGCATAAACAAGTGTTCTGGCTGCTGAATTTTGAATGAAAAACAACCACTAAAGAGGTTCTGAAGCAGTAAAATTATTGATTTCATGGTATGTTTTCACAAAATTCAATGCATAAACAATGAAGAAGAGTTGGCAAAATGTGTGTTTTCACAAAAACGCTCCATAATGGACCAATTGTGACTGTCAGTTGCCAGGCAACACAATAGTACCACTATCTCAATCTAACACAACCACATTTAGCACTTTGGGAGGGCTTAACACAAAACACGTCAGCATATTGATGCAAGCCAAACATAGAGATGGCCAGTAACTGAATTGTTCTGAGCAGAAAATTTACCCGGTGAATAGAGAAGTCATTGTAGTTTTTAAGCTCCTCTATAACTCTGTCCAAAGTACATTCAAAACCAAAAGCACCCATCGGATGTAGCTTCCTAGCAAAGCGAATGACATCCTCGTCACTGTAGATTCGCCTTATTAACAAGGGATGGTTTGCTATCTGGAATAACAAAAGAATATATAACCAAATAAAAGAGCTGTATAAATCCAAAAAAAAAAAATAGCTGGATTTTAAAGTCAAAACATATATCAAGAACCTTGCGAAACTGAACAAAATAGTTGTTTATCTGTCGTCGAGGAAGAACTTCAAGAACACTTTTTGAATTAAGATCAGAACATTTTGCCATCCGAGCTTGTGACACAGCACGATACTCTTCAATGGCTTCCTTGTAAGCAGTTTCCTGCTGCTTTTCCATTATAACATATTCAACCTACAGTAACAAAAATTAGCCTACGAGACAAACAGAAATAAGGACATGTTGAAAATGAAGAGTATAACAAAAAATGAAATTGGCACCAAAAGTGACGGACATACCTGCTGTATTTTTGGAACAAGTTGTTGCATCACATCAGATTTCAGTCGCCGTAAAATAAATGGCCCTAAGATGGACTTCATACGACCAATTAAATCTCTATCTTCTGCATTTAATAACTTTTTCAGGTCAACATCTTCAGAAGCAAAAATATCAGGCAGCATAAACTCCAACAATGACCATAACTCCTGAAACAAATTCATAACAAAGCTAGCATCAGCAACTACATTTATATTAATGCTAGAAAAATCAACATGTCTTAAAAACCTTTAATAATCCTACTCACATGTCTTAAAATAAAAAAATAAAAAACTCAAGATATCTGATGTCTATCCATCCATCTCTTCTTCCTAAATGTAGTTTACTCCTTCAGCTTTTGTTCTGGCTAATCCCATCCACCACATTGTTTTCAATAAAAAATAGAAGCCCGTTGAGAATTGGAAAGAAACAATAACATTTCAAATTATACAAACGAAATACCAAACAATTTATGAGACTAAACATTCAGCTTACAGTAACATTCAGTGGATAACTTAAAGCATTACACATGTTTGACACATCAGATATTGAACAGTTAAATGTTAGAACCTGAATCATGCTTTAGCAATGAACAGTTTCCAAATATGCTTTAGTATATAAACTTGTCTTTGTAATATTTGTCCAGCCACAACATATGAATTTTTTTAAGAGATTATTCCAGTAATGTAGCAAAAGCTTGTTTAATTAAGCAACAACAAACAAGTAAATGAAAAAACAGAGGCACTGCAGCAAAGAAATTCACTATATTATAGTCTATAAGCAATACATACATGCAGATCATTCTGAAGTGGTGTCCCTGTCAGCATCAAGCGTTGGTTCGCATTTCTTGCAACAGACATCAGATTTTTCCACCTAAAGCTATTTTTGTCCTTCAAAGCATGTGCCTCATCCATTATCACACAGCTCCACCTCCACCGCTTCAGGATTTTGCGATCATCTTTCTGCTGTGCACTAGCAAGAATAAAAATTATAAAAATTTAATTATCATTTGACGACAACAAATATAAATAGCACTTAAGTATATAGAAATCAACCTGTGTCGTTCGAAAAGTGAATAACACACAAGAAGAACATTAAATGGAGGAGGCAATCCCGCCTTGGACAGGGAGTTCAACTCCTTGCAGTAAGCTGCACGTCCGGCCCCATGGTATTGAAGAACAGAAAAGGATGGACACCACCTTTTTAATTCCCTTTCCCAGTTTTCCAGAACAGAAGCAGGACATACTATAAGATGTGGACCAGAATCATTGTGCAAGTGTTTCAGCAAAGTTAAATATGTGATGGCCTGGAAGACAAGAACATATGGCATTTCTTACTTGAAAAGTAAAGGATTAGGAATACAAACAAATTAGAAACATATTAAAATAATAAAAAACAGAATACGTACCTGAACTGTTTTGCCAAGACCCATTTCATCTGCCAATATGGCTGGGTGACACATGAAATAAAATATCAATCACTTGATTCATGACACTAATCTCTAATGCACAAACTTATTGCATAATTAAAACCAGAAATATTCAAATATAAAAAAAAAACAATTAATTAAGCTAAAGCTAGGCCCATCATCAGTAAACATAAATCGCAATGGCATTCCATTATATTGTTTCAATAGCACAAATTCAGCAGCTGCAAACACCAAATACAAAGCAAATATGCTATTCCGCAACAAAGAATGCATGACCAGGAACAAAAAACGTCACAAGATTGAGAAATCCATAATGAAAGAGGCATTAATCAATCCACTCTAGTGTTTTCAGAAGGACATTACGTACATAGTCCACAACACAACCACAAGCATGCACAAGCACACAATAGATTAAACTCAGCACAACATAAAGCCCTTCAAAAACCCTAAAAAATTACCTCCTAATCTCCTATACACAAACTTATCGCATAATTACAAACAGAAATATTCAACTTTTAAAAAAAAAAAATCCAATAAAGCTAAACGCACAAACCAATTCCGCATGACCTAAACCCAGAACATCATAAAAACCCTAACATTTACCTCCTCCAATCCCCTTCCGATACAAGAGAAGCAAAAAATTGACGCCAACCAACTGATACGGCTTGAGCAGAGGCTGAAAATCCGAATCCTCCTCAGACCCGCACGCAACGTCAACATCCTCCTACACAAATCAACGACAGGCAGCTTTACCTCAAACGAACATAAAATTTCAATTTCAAGTTTCAACCTAACAAAAAATGAATCGTCGTTTAACCTGAGTCACAATCCTCACTGACGAAGATTCCACCTCGGAATACCTCTCGCACGCGGTCCCGGAGGAACCGAAGAGTTCGCCCTTCAACTCTGCGGAGATTCGCGCGCACTTGTGCAAAGCCCTTCCAACAACGTCGTTCTCGTTCAATTCATCAACGTCTTCCTCTTCCTCCTCGCTCGACTCAACATCATACAATTCCGCCACGTGTCCATCCCTTCCCCCGTTCTCCTCCTCACCGTCTTCCTCGTCGTCGTCGTCGATTACGAACCTCCGGCCGCGGGACGCCGGTACCGGTTCGTCGTCCACGTCAGCGTCCTCGAGGTCGTTGAGATTGTCGCGGAAATTAGCGGATTCCGGCGCGATTTCGACGCAATCGCTGTCGTCGTCGTTTTCGCTTGAAACGTCGACCTTGGAGTTGGAGGTGTAAGCGAAGGATTCGATGGGTGGCGGAGAAGGAGGAGACGAAGTGCGAGGCCGCTTCAGAACTTGCGAGGGTTTGAAGGAGTGGTTCTCCCATTCGTCGTCGGAGATTTCGTACAACTCTGGCTTCATTGTGGAAAGTGTGGTGTTTGCGTGTGTGTGCTTGCCCTAGAGAGAGAGAGAGAGAGAGAGTTGAAAGTGAAGGAGTGTTGTTGTTACGAGAAACACGTTGTGGAGTGAGAAGAAAAATGGAGAATCGGAGTCAGAAAAACCAAAGGGACGCGCGGGGATTGTCACGCAAGAGTGTTCTTTTCAATTCATGGAATGTATGGCTCTTGGTTTGTAACTTTATGGGAAAAAAATTATTTCGGTTATTCTGAACCCTTTTTTTTAGAGGATATATATACACTCTTGTGGAAAGTTTTGATGATGTATTGGTAGGGGTGAGTATAGATGTAGGCACACGCGCAAGTTGTGAATTATGGATTTAATTTTTTGAATCCATATAATAATATCGGATTTTAGGTCTAGTATGTTTAATTCGTGAATTTTATAGGCTTAATTTCCAAAGTCCACGAACTTATTCCTATTTGTTATTGTCTAAGACGAGGTGAGTGAACTTGTGTGTTTTGTTTTGCCAACAACCAACCTAAGCCAAGGAGACCCTGTTTGGAATACCTCACATCCCACCAAAAAAACCTAATTTGGAGTTCCATTTCCTTCTCCTTTGAGAACACATAGCCACCGCCACTCCTCCTCCTCCCCCGCAAGCCGTGATTGCAAGTTCGATGACCCTGTTCGGCGACCTTACTCCCCAGCGAGTCGTGCCTCCTTGCACCCCGCCTCCTCCCTTTCAAGTCGTGCCTCCCTGCGTCACGCCTCCATGGCTGCATCGGTGCCACCTTGAGTTGACCTTAAGTCCTCAACCTCGTAGGCCTACATGACCGCACCACCCTACGTCTTCTTCTCTTTTCATTCACCGGTATGGTCACTCTCTTCACCACCCTTTGTCTATATTTTTAAATTAAAAAATAATAATTCTAAATGTAGGATATTAAATTACTAATTATTAGAACTTGTGCTTCAGGTGTCAAGAAGAACCTTGCTAGCAACAGTGCTTCTAAGCCACCTTTTATCAATTTTTTTAGTGTGTTCACACTTTTTTAAAAAAAATAAAAGAATAATTTAGGCTCGCTGACCGGTTTATTTATCTGCTAGCTTTGCAGGCTGGATACGAACTTTAAAAAATGTCTATTTATTTCGCAAACCAGATTTATATGGCCCATATAAAACACGGGCTTCGTGGGTCTGGCCTTAAATTAGTCGAATCGATTCGTATACTCACCCCTAGGTATTGGTGTATGGATCAATGTACGTAATGTTAGACAAGTTTCAAGATGTGTTTTCATGTATTTGATGGGCTCTCTTCTCTCTCCTTTGAGAGGATATTGAACATAAAATTAATTTCATGAGGGGTTTCTATACCTAATAGAGCACCTTGTAGAGTCAATCAAGAAGAAATTAGAGAGATTCTAAGTTATATTAGAGGTTTGATGTCGAGTCGAGGAACTCATGAGAAAAAATTTGAATTTATGTGTTGTTTTCTTGTGTTCTTCTATCGACGAAATCAAGGCATTCTTTAGTTAGAAATCATAAACTAATTCCTTAAAACATTGAGATCAATTTAAGGAATTAACATTTTTTAATAAATGTTTTTTATATACATGGATATGAAAATTAAACCTCTAATTACATATTTGAGGGAATAAGATTATTTTATCAATCATACCACATCATGTTAATGTTGTAGTAATTATAATGCCCAAGAAAATGATTTATGGCGGATGTGTTTTTTTGTAGAGTCTTGTGCAAAATAACTATTAAGTATATCATTATCTCATATTGAGATTAGATGGCATACTATTTGAGTATCAGGTTTTATTAAGTGTTCTAAAATTATTCTTAAGAATAATTATCATCAAATTAACCTGGGAAGAGGGAGATGAATGAAAAATAACATTTAAAATAAGCTTGGATTGTATGAATTGTTAGTTATATTTTTTGGTTACTAATGCTTCTAATACATTCATGAGCTCTATGAATAATGTTTTTTTACTCACTTATCATAATGTTTATGATCATCTACTTGGATGAGTTTCTTGTTTACAGTAGAACCTTAAATAACCATGTTATACATTTGCTTAAGGTGCCAAAAACTCCCAGGGACAATATAAACTTATGTTAATCTTCATAAGTGTTTGTTTAGTATAGGTTTTGTATTTGCATGAGGGTAGACATGTAATCTTTTTCCTAACTTGCTCCTTGTTCAAGGTCTTCTTCCTTCACTATTTGATACTCGATGATTCGAAGGACGGGTACCTGCAAAAAGTACTCCATGATCAAGTCATTTCTCGGACAAGAGCAATAAATGAGTATTTAATATATGTGAATAGTGTCTTACATTAATATTCTCAGTTATTTATACAAATCTAAACGTACCTTGGACATATGGGGCCTTATACATCATTACCATATTAGATAATGCTCTTATAATTATCATTAAGGGCTTTACTTATAACCTTAACAGTCTTTATTAAAGATAATCATGCTTTGCGGATATTCCTAGGCATCTCGGGGTACTCGACTATACCAAGCACTCAAGTATATTCAAAGAAAGGCATCTTTATGTAGTATAAGGGGTACTTGGCTAGGTCGAGTACCTAAGTACTTTCTAAGAACAAATTTCTTGGTTTACCACGAGATACATGTACTTGGGTACTCAATCACGCCGAGAACCTAAGTACTCTTAACAGAACAAGCTCTCTATCAGTGTAGCCAAGTATCTAAGTTATTTTTTGTAGATGTCTATTTTGAAGCATCAAGAACTTGGGAGTAAGCGGCTAACCTTGTCAAGCCCTTGAGTACTTTTCAAAGAGAGTTCGTGCTTCAATATTTTCAAGGTCTTAGTGGTATATTTAGGTTTTTGGTTAGGCTGGGTACCCTACCCTATAGGTTTTGTTGTAGGTGTCCAAGGAATTGTATGAATAAAGAAGGGGTGAAAGTTATTATAAATTAACAAGTCCAAAAATTACTAATGAAATAAGAAGTTTTCATGGATTAGAAGTTTTCATGGATTAGCAAGATTCTATAGAATGAAATACAAGAAAAAAAAACTTTTAAACCAGAAAGAGAAATTAAAATACACCATTTTTGTGTTTGTTTGATTTTATAAAGTTTTTGTGTAAGAGTTTCATGTTGTTTTGATGCAAGGCATAAATTCTTATATCAAAACAACACCAATTCCAATTCTAATTCCAATTCCAAAGGTTGAGTTTATGCAAGTGTTGCATGTTAAAGTGAAAGTCACCATTGAGAGAAAGAATGAAAAATGTCAGGCAAGTTAACAAGGCCAAGGGCAAATTGTATTTGAACCATAGGATTGGATTTTGGACTTTTGGTACACTTGCAGAAAATATAGGCTTATATAATAACAAAAAACTAAGTCACAATCCGAGTCTTTAATAAGCATGATTACCACTCTAGGATGAGTTTGAATGGAGATATAAAATTGAGTGATTGGTTAAGACGGAAGAAAAAAAAAAGTCTCATATTCAATCTCTTATGCAGACAAAAAATTAACATTTATCGATAAAAAATTATAAATTTAAATTTTCTATCATCATTAAAGATGAGTTAGGTTTATGGAGGAATTTATGAGAGGTTGTGGTAAAATATTTAAAGCCAATTCCATTCCTATTGAATTTTATTGTATAGGAGGAAACTCACTTGTTTTTTTATAAATAATAATTATTTAGTTATATATTTTTAAATCAATCATACATTAAGTTATTAATTTCTAAAAATATATTATCGTTGTTGATAAGATATCCGGAAAAATAGACAATTCGGTTAAAAATATATATATTAAGATAAAATGATACATTTATTTAGAATAAGGTAAACGGAACACATATATTGTCGATGCAGATTAATTTGTTTTTAAATAATTTTTATTTTAACGTTTGTCTTTGTAATAAAATAAACTATGCTTAAATTAATCTAGTTATGTGATCGTAAATAATGGACATGTTTAAATTTATTTATAAAAACACTTTCTTTTTAAATAAAATAAAGTTTTTTTTGAATAGTTGGAAAATTAAATTACTTCAATAATCCATTATGGGAAAATCAATTCAAATAAAAATATATCAATGTCTAAATGGATAGATAAAAAAACTAACTATATAAATAAAAATTCAGATCTAAAAATCTTTTTTTTTTCTAAATAAAAAGCTTATTCAATTTTTTTTCTTATTAAGTGAATGTACTTGGTCTGAATTTAAAATTGAAATCCTTTAATTTGGGCGGGTCAGTACTCATTGTTTTTGTTTTATTCTCACAAAAATTGTGATTCCTCATGACGATGCTGCTTTTTCTCTTCTTCCACTTGCTAAATGCCACTAGCTAGTAGCATTCAAAATGAATCCTATTAGTGCTCTCTCATGAAATTCCTTCACTATCCATTGCACTTGGTTCGGGGTCACAATTAATGCATTTAGCCTAAAATGTAAAGCTTCACTAAAAGATGATAATTCTCAAGATCCATTCTGATATTGATCTTTGCAAACAAAAAAAACACGCGCATATATATTTATTGAAATATTCTCAAGGTCAAGCTCAATGTTAGTTGATTTTGTTGTTTTGTTTCTCCCAAAAAATAATGTGATTCCTCTTGGCAATGTTGTTCTTTCTCTTCTTCCACTTTACATGCAGCATTCCTATAGCATTCAAAGCATCAATGACAAATCCTACAAGTGTTTTCTCGTGGAACTCCTCCACTTCCATTGCACTTGGTTCGGGTTCACCTATTACTGGTAATAGCACACCAATGCATTTAGCCTAAACTCATTTTCTCTCTTCGGTTTTGTCACTACTGATAACCTCTTAAAATATCACTGAAGGTAGATATTTAAATTCTATTTGTCATCTACCTTGTTACAAGTAGATTAAACAATTTTATACGAATTATTAACCATTCATGTTATCGTTAATAACAACTTTTAAAATAACATAATTATTCATGTTATCGTTGCTTTAGATCATCTTAATTATTAAAAGTTTTTGTAAAAAAAATTTCAAAGGTAGATAATATTTCAATAATTATGAGGACATAATTTTTTTTTTTGTTTTGCCATGGTATCAAAAATCTCAAAACCTATGTTAACAAGTTTAGTTTTATCTCATGCTCATTGTAGCCCTATCCAACTCACAATATTGTCTCTTTTTTGTAAAATATGTGTGATTTTAAAATGTCAACCGTTAAAACAGTTACTTAACAACAATAATTAAAACAAAATATTGAATTTTACATGAACTAAAAAAGAAATTGAAGGATCAAAATCAAAATAACTCTATTTTTTAAAAATCAAAATCATATATATATATATATATATATATATATATATATATCTTCAAAAGCTTATTGAGAAATAAGTTAAAACTATATATCGTGTTATTTTTATAAGTTCTCCCAAACACTCGTAAGAGTACTTGAAATTTACCAAATTTTTTAGGTCACGAGCCTCCCACCAGGGGAATGTCCATCTATAATATATTAACAGACACTTTTTCAGACTTATGCAAGGTATTTGCTTTGTCATCATTTGCCAACTGCACACCCAATCTTAGCCATATGGCCTAGAAGGCACGTCATGCTAGTCAACCTTATATCTCTGATCTTACCAGAATATTGAGTGTTTAATTTAACTTGATTAACCAATTTGTTAGAACATAAATAAAGATGAAGATGAATGGCAGTTAAGAGAAAAAAAATGATACTGATTGACTAAAGGTGATACCGTGATAGAGACCACCTACAAAAGGTTCCATCAGTGCTATGATTATTTTACTTTTAAATATAGCCACTTATCACTAATATAACCAAATGAAAATATGAATTGAGCATCATTACAAAATAGATTACAAAGCCAATATTTCTGGTTAGGCCCAAAAAGACTAAAAAAGTCATCAACTGAAACACTATGAAACAGCATAGGTAGACAAATAAAAGCCTTTTTTTTCTGTGATCTCAATGTGCCCCCTTTGAGGTTACCAATGAAGAGTAATGCCAAAATAAAATAGAAGAGTTGATATCACCAAACTGGCAAGTTGCAATACAGACCTTCCTACATACATCTTGCCACATCAAAAGAAGACCAAACAATATGACAGAAAGGAGATTTCATAATCCCTGAATGAGAAACTGAAACATGTAGCTAAAACTGCATCAAAGCTCAAACGTTTCATTGACAAACCTAAGGTGAAATCCTTGAGGTTCATCATCTGTGTAGAAAGGATTTTACCAAATAGGCTAAAAGGCTATCAGCAAAGTATGAAAAGTATTTAGGCCATTGATTCGGGCAGAGAGCCTTCACACTATCTGTTTAAGAGCCACATCAAGTATCCCAATAGTAAGTTTTGGTTGGTAATGTTCATCTGTATCCACTTCTTCAATTTCCTGGCAGAGGGATTGTGAAACTGTCAATATTAACTGTAATCATGAAACCTAGTGTTGTCAGAAATAATAACAAAAATCATATATAAATTAAATTATATTCACATAACTTGTTGTTTTTCATTCCAATCCAGAGTTACTGTCTTCAACCAATTCATCCAGATGTCATGATTAATATGGTATCTAACTTCTAAGAACATTATTGCTTATATTACTTTAGTTTCAAATAGTATTTATAAATACATGAAAAGTGATGAATCGACTAATAACTAAACAGAAAATCCAGCCTTATATATTACGTTTAAAAATTATTAAAAATGATATGCACTAAACGTGAAAAGATGTGCAAAATACCTTATATAATAGGAGTTGGAAAGGACATAATTAACAATAATAGAAAAAGGAAAAAAAAAAACTCAACATACAATATAAGACATGGTAGTGGGAATAAAGCAAATTCAGCCACCTGAACAATATCCTGTCCCTTGATGACTCGGCCAAACACAATAAGCTTTTCATTTAAATCTGGTATTGGTGCAGTTGTGATGAAAAGATCAAATCCTTTGTTAAAGTATTTTCCCTTCGATGTTCCGAGCATGAATGCTTCGTGTCTCATACTAGTTAATCATCACAGTATTTAGTAATTAGAAAAAAAATTATGCAACTCACAGGTAGATTATCAATGGTCCAAGGATATCATAAACATCAAATTGCAGAAAACAAAAGAACAAAAAAAAACCTTGCGTATTTCTTTCCTAACAGGTTCCAATCTTCAGTAGCTCCAGGCCCTTTGTTATGACCTGCCTGAATTATATAGTGTTTAATTACTTGGTGAAAAAGCATCCCCTTGAAGTGCCCTTTTTGACTGGAAAACAAAAAATTAGTTTAGGTTGGAAGCATGAGCAGAATATGTTCATAGGAGTTTCATACAACACACCACTTTGAAATAAACAAACTACTAACACAAACTGATGCCAATAAAAGTTAAGAGTATTTGGCTTTATTCTCTTCAGCCAATAGAGAACATATTCATTTCAGGCTGCAGGTGTTATGTTATATCCAGCAATATAGCAATGCTCAAGGTAATAGCATTCAACTTAGTTTTCAAACCTGTTACATGGCTTTGCAGTACTTGCCATATACTCACTGATAAGAAAGTCTACTTGGCTACTTGTGCAAACTGTGAGTGGACAAATATTTGACAAAGCATCACTCAGCCTCGTAGAAAGGACCTTAAGAATAAACTCGTAAAAGCCAGAGACTATGCTTATAGGTCTATAATTCTTTATCTTGAAAGATCTATCCTTTTTAGATACTCAAGTGGCGAAAGAGGAATTCATTTTTGCCCCAACAGTTCTGGAAAAAAGCAACAGTAAAACCATTGGATCCTGGAGCTTTTTCCTTATCCATACTCCAGATAGCTCTCTGGACTTCCTACTCTTCAAAGGCCTTTGCTAACCATTAAGTATGGACCCTTCCACTGCTCCATTCTAGAAGCTTGTCACACAAGAGGAGAAGCATAACCAAACTGTGATCGTCAAATCCAACCACGTCTATGATCTAACTAACAAACCATCTACCTCCTCCAATTTGGTCTTTTGAAGCTTAACTATATTTGGAATACTCTAATTACCAAAAAAATTATCAAATTCTCTACCTTTTCCTTTTATGTTCCCCAACTCAAATCACCAAAAACAAAAACAAAAATGAACAAATGACAGGGAAAAATGAGTTTGTGACAAGCAAATCTTAAAGCAATTTAATTTGTGGAAGTATAGACAGCATAAAGGAAAAACCAAGTACTCACCATAAATCTATGAATTCATCAACAACTTCAGGAGCACTTTCCTTGTAAAGTTCTACTATAATAGAACCTTTAGAGGTAATTACAACCTATGATAAGGAAGAAATGAGTACAGCCATTTTGTAAATTAAAGTTTTATATGTTAATTTTAATTGATGAGCATGTAGAGCAATATAGAAAAAACAATCTAACATCATTACAAAGTGTGCAAGGTAAAGAAATTACGGCACCATTGTGAATGAACAACTTACAGCATATCCAGGTAGATCAGATTTTTTGGATTCCACAGATGTATTTTCATCCTGCAGAAAAAGTAGTTTCTATATATCATTAGATTAATCAAGGATCAAAATAATGATTATAATAATTCTATTCACGAACTTCGGGGGGGGTCACTTTCCAGCAGCCTTATGTCAATGGAAAAAGAAAAGCACATACATAATATACATGTTCGAATTATAAAATCAAAGAAACAGTTGGCAAGATACCAGATAACAAGTGTAAAAAATGGATAAAGAGTTATGAAAACCCTTTATAATGTAGTTTAAGTCCGCACCTCAGAGACTGATATGTAGCTCTCTGGTTGAAGTCTTGTCCTGAATGCAGCAAATAATACAATGAATTATTAGATAACAGAAGATGCTCCTTTTTAAAGTTAATTTTATGTGAGAAAATGGGACATATACTGTTTAAAGTTAATCTTCTTTTCTTACTACAATTACCTTCTCTGCAACCATATTACAAATGATTGTTCCATTTAAATTCATCTTTTTAGAAGTTTAAATCACTCAACAAAAGCAAGAGAAAAATGGAAAAGCTTTTGCACATCTTGACAAACAAATATTTCCTTCTTCCCAATACAGGACATAAAGCCATAAACTGAAGGGTCATCAGGAAGCATAAGGTTCAATTCAATCACTACACATTACACAATATGTGGAGAATTCAACCAAGAGAACCAATAACAAATGGCCAATAGTAAAATAAACCCTGAAGTAACAATAATCCTGAATAAGCACAGATTATTCTCACACAAGATAGAGCTAAATTTCAACAAGCATAATTTGCATCATTTCTTTTGTTGTTTTTCATTCAGGAAACGAAAAAATTACTGTGAATCGTTTGTTACACTATAAATATTCCTTCCCCACCAGAACCAAAAATCTTTCACCAACCTGTTGGACCAATGTCTGTATGTAACAAACAGGATAAACACAAGCATGACAAGAATCAATGCATAGAATGTAACAATGGTGGCACTTATGCGAGAAGGCCCCTTCTTCCTTTTGCTTTGCTGTAGCAGAGCCTGAGGCTTGATCCTCCCCATTTAGCCTAATTATCAGTTTCAATTCCAGTCAACAAACCAAAACCAAGCTTTCCGAGTGAAAAACCAGTCAACCAAAAGAAAATTAATAACAATACCAAAGAAACCACTCAATTTTTTCAATATCAGAATCAACCAATTCTTATTATTAACTTGTAAACATTTGAGTTTAATTAATGCATAAAAAAATTTACATTGTCAACTAATCAGACGTCAAGGCATGACTTTTAAGATAATTATTATAAAAGTCACTAAATTTACAATGCATGGTAAGTTGTGATTGAACAATAGTGTGAAAACCCGTGCTTAAGCTATTTACAGTATTCAACATTTAAAAGTAGACCACCAAATTCCATGACTTAAAAGTTTGAAATTTCCAACATGGTTAAAATCAAAAAGCTCCATAATTCCCAGGTAAGAAGAATTCCTCCCCCAATTCCCATAGCAAGAAACTTTCTCTCAAAATCAAATTTAAAATCCAACTAAGACATAGACAGTAAGATTTTGGGTACAAAATAAAAGGTGTTCAACAGTCTTAAACCAAGAGGAAATAAACAATACACATTATTTATCAGAAATCAAATGTGGATCGTCATAAATAACCCTTCTCCTACTACTTCTATAGTTTGAAGCAAAGAAAGAAAGAAACAAACATGAAAATGTAAAGATAGAAGGACCTGAATGAATGAAGTTGCGCAGATGACAGAAAAGAGTGAGAGAGAGAGAGAGAGAGATAGAGAGAATGAAACGAAGAGGGTGTTGGATTTGTAAGGAGAGGAAATTGAAGGATGAGGGAAGCACGTCAAGGAAGAGACATGAACCGAGTTTGAAAGATAAATGTGCTCTTCTTGATGAAACTGAAAACACTAAGCTACCGTTTTTGCTGTGTCGTTTTAACTTTCTGTTTTTTTCTGTTTTTTTCTCTCTCTGTATATGTAAACTATGAAGTATGACTAGGAATTTGTTTTGTTTTGGCTCAAATATCCTCACATAGTTTCTAAATAATGATAGTTTACTATTTTATTGTCTAGCGTTTTTAATGTACGGAATAATTCTCTTGTTTAATTGTAGGCTTTAATATGTTTTTTTATTCATATAAATATTAAAAAAATTGGTTTTACCCTTTAAAATAGCTGTTAGTTTTGATGGTTGCAAATTTTAGAGGTTTTGAAAATAATTTATATTATTAATTATGATGCTACATGGCGTTAAGTGACTGATGAAATAATATGCATAATTAGTTAATTCACATCACATCATATATATATATATATATATATATATATATATATATATATATTTAAATGTATATACATATATTTATATATAAATATATATTATGAAAACTAAAATTAACAAAAAGAATTAAAGAACTAAAATAAAAATTTATTATATTTAAATGAATTAAAAATATATTTAACTTTTATTATCTATTTTACATATAAAAAAGATTTCTTCTTCATACTATAATTGATGTCACTGTTATCATTTTATATACTTTTTATTTCATATCATTTATATTTTATTTTTACTTCATAACAAGACACATTTCTTTCATATCATTTATATTTTATTTTTACTTCATAACAAGACACATTATTAAGTTATTATGTTATCATTTTTTGGGTCTATCTTTTTCTCTTTTTCCTATTTCTTTTATTTCTATCCTAATTTCCCAAAAACAAGGTGTCCTATTATCCCTACTCTACATAAAAATATACATTAGGTAAGAAAGATCAATAATATGACATCTTGTACTTGCATAGTCATTTCTATTCCATATGTTGTCTTTATGCCAATTACCTTAGATACATTTACTAATAACAACATTACAACAATACATAAGAGTAATGTTAAATAATAAAAGAATACCTGGTACAATTTGCATAAAACACAAAAAATACAAGTATAATTTACTCTAAATAAAGTAAAAGTCATGATTTTTGTTTACTATAACAATGAAAAAAGTAATATTCATCTAGAAGAAAATATTAAAAAATGAAATTACATATTAATTACAATAAAAATTTAAAATACAATTAAATATCTCATCTTCTAAAAAAGAAAGCACATTGAAAAAATCAAAACCACTAAAATAAAATAATAGTTATAACCTTCCACCTACTTCTTTTTCTCTATTATTTTCACACTATTATTTTTCATATTGTCTTTGTCTTTCACATTATTTATTACATATATTACTTATTTTTTTTTCTGTTTCTATTTTTCTCTTATTTTTCATGTGACTAGCCTCATTTATATATTTTTTCTTTCATATCATTCACATTTTATTTTCACTTCTTAATAAGACACATCACTTACTTATTTACTTATTACATCATCATTTCCTCTCTCAACCCTTTTCTTTTTTATTTATTTCTATTATTCTTACCTTAATTAACTAATTCATAATTATAATCTTTCACCTACTTTCTTTTATATATTATTTTCACCTATTATCTTTTCATGTGTCTCTTTCTCTTTCATATTATTTATTATAGGTATTACTTTTTTTCCTAGTCTACCTCTCCAATTTCCTATGTATATCCTCATTTATATACTTTTTCTTTCATACCATTCACATTTCATTTTCATATCTTAATAAGACACATTGCTTAATTATTATATAATCACTTTTTCTCTCTACGTTTTTCTTTTTAACTTTTCTCTCTTATTCCTACCCTAATTGACTAATTCACCAGGTGTCCATTCATCACCACTCCACATAAACCTATACACTAGGTAAGCAAGATCAAGAATCACATCTTGCATTTGCTTCTTGCACAACAATTTCCACCTTTTTTTATAAAAGAAACTTCAATGTTCAAATGTCTGAAACTATTAGTTCATAAATTTCAAACCCCACCCAATCCGGAAACCAAAAATTTCCCAATTGTCCATTTCCCCTCCAATGCATCTTCTTCCCTCCAAATCACCATTTCCAAAGCTCCTTCTCCTTATTCTTCTTCGCCTTCTTCTTCCAATCTGAACCCTACCCAACACCATCACCAACAAGAACACCACCTTCTTCTATAACACTACCATGAATTCTCTCTTTTCGCCGGAAAACCTTCCTCCACCACCGGGAATCCCAATCCCCGCCACAATTGCCGCCGCCAGCACCACCACCCCAAACCCAATTCTAATCCCAAAGCTGGAACCTTTCGATGAATGGCTCAACACCCACACACCCCAACAACAGCAACAATCTCAGGACCCCAATTCTTCAAATGGGTCCCTCGACCTCGACCTTAAGCTCTTCGGCGACGAATCCCCCGAAGATTTCTCCGGCGACCCTAACTTGCTCTCCGACTTCAACCGTCTCTCTCAGCTTTTCAGAACCGCTTTCTCCAACAACAACGCCGTTCCCGACCCCATCACCCAAGGGATCCAGCAGCTCGGAAACGACGCCGTTTCCAACCCCTTTGCCAAACCCCCCCAAAACGAAACCACCGTGGTTCCACCGCCGAGCTTCCAAAACGGCACCGTTTCGGACCCCGGGATGCTGCTGCAGCAGCAGCAGCAGTATCCGAACGGCGCCGTTTCAGACCCAGATTCGCGGGCAATTGTGCCGGTCCCGGAGGACGGGCGGTCCTCCTCGGTGGCGGTCACCACGCCGCGGCAGCCGCGGCGCTGCAAAGAGCTGGTCCGCCTGATGGATGTCGGCGGGCCGGAGCAGCGTCACTTCCGGGACGTGGTCCGGCGGACGAGGATGCTTTACGACTCCCTTCGCGTCCTGGCGACGGTGGAGGACGAGGGCCGGGTGGATGCCCGGCGGGGGCGCAGCGATTTGCGTGCCTCGGCGGTGATGAGGAACTGTGGCCTGTGGCTGAACCGTGACAAGAGAATTGTTGGTGCAATTCCCGGTGTCTGCATTGGTGATGTGTTCCTTTATAGGATGGAGTTGTGTGTTGTTGGCCTTCATGGTCAGCCTCAGGCTGGGATTGATTATCTCCCTGCCAGCATGAGTTCCAATGGTGAACCAATTGCCACTAGTGTCATTGTTTCTGGTGGTTATGAGGATGATGTTGATGAGGGTGATGTTATCATTTACTCTGGCCACGGTGGCCAGGACAAGCATTCTAGGCAGGTTTTCCACCAGAAGCTTGAGGGGGGAAATCTTGCAATGGAGAGGAGTATGCACTATGGGATTGAGGTCAGGGTTATTCGTGGGGTGCGGTATGAGGGTGCTGCCTCTGCTACCGGGAGGTTGTATGTGTATGATGGGTTGTATAGGATTCATGAGTGCTGGTTTGATGTGGGGAAGTCGGGTTTCGGGGTTTATAAGTATAAGCTGTGTAGGATTGATGGGCAGGCTAAGATGGGGACTGTGGTGATGAAGGAGGCGCTTATGCTTAGGAAGGATCCCTTGAGTTTCAAACCCATGTGTTGTTTGTCTCTTGATGTTTCGAATAGGAAGGAAAATGTGGCCATTCGGCTTTTTAACGACATTGATCGTAACTATGACCCTCTGCAGTATGAGTATCTTGTGAAGACAAATTTTCCGCAGTTTGTCTTTCATCAGAGTGGGAGGGGGACGGGTTGTGAGTGTGTGGATGGGTGTGTTGAGGGGTGCTTTTGTGCTATGAAGAATGGAGGGGATTTTCCTTATAATCAGAGTGGGATTCTCTTGAGAGGGAAGCCTTTGGTTTTTGAGTGTGGCCCGTTTTGTCATTGTCCTCCTCATTGTCGAAACCGTGTCACGCAGAAGGGGTTGAAAAATAGGTTGGAAGTGTTTAGATCTAGGGAAACTGGTTGGGGAGTTAGGTCCTTGGACCTTATTCAAGCTGGTGCTTTTATATGTGAGTACACGGGGGTTGTTCTCACTAGGGATCAAGCACAGCTTTTGACAATGAATGGTGATTCGTTGATATATCCGAATCGGTTTACTGATAGGTGGGCAGAATGGGGGGACTTATCTATGATTGACTCCAATTATGTGCGTCCATCGTATCCGTCAATACCTCCTTTGGATTTTGCTATGGATGTGTCAAGAATGAGGAATGTTGCTTGCTATATGAGTCATAGTTCGACTCCCAATGTGTTGGTTCAGTTTGTTCTCTATGATCACAATAATTTGATGTTCCCTCACCTTATGCTATTTGCGATGGAGAGCATCCCTCCGATGAGAGAGCTCAGCCTTGATTATGGGGTAGCTGATGAGTGGACAGGAAAGCTCTCTATAGGTAACTGAACAATTTTGGGAGTTTCATACACTTTATAATATACTGAAGCTGAGTTTTGGGCATTGTTTGCAGAGGTAAAGCCAAGTTCTTTCATCGACTTACTCGTTTTCAGAATTTTCATCATTGTTTTTCCATTTCATTTTATGTCATATCTCAATCTTTGTGTGGTCTCCATTATAAGCTCTGTTAACCATATGAGGTTGTAGGCATATTATTCATTATGAACTGCTCCATTTTGTGGTCTTCCTAGCATCCTGGTGTACTTCAGATGACAGGAAGTTTAATATTTATTGTGACTTTGAAGATTGAGATAATATGTTGTAATATCTTATCATTGTAGTTTGGTTTGCAAACCGATCAGTATTGTGCTTGCTCTGAATATGAGATTTTTCTGCTTCTGGCAGTCGAAATCTGTTTTCCTGTATTTGGGTTTATATGTGTGTTTGCATTCCATCTATCTATTATTGGCGCTATTTTATTGAACACATGATCTTAAAACTTTCCTTTCCTTTCCTAAGAAATCCACTTTATTTACAATGACATCATATTATGTATTAGTATTATGAATTATTCAATTATAATTTGTAAGACTGTAACCATTAATTCTTTGATATAAAATATCCCTGAGCAATAGTCTTTCAAAATTATTTGTGGAATATTAGAAGACTTTGTTCATAGCTTCATATTGGGAATTCAGGTGTGACCGTAGAAGTTCCCTATTTAAAAGTAATGGGTTTGCGCAGTTAGCACAAGGTGTTAAGTTCTAACCTTTTTGCTGCCATTATTTATTTTTTTTGGAAGGCAAACATAGATATATATTATTAATAATATCAAATCAGTACCAGAAGTACTGATGAATTACACATAAAGACAAGACACTAAGAGTGTCGCCTCCCAAACAAAGCAAGCCCCCTAAAAATCCACTACAAAGGATAAAATACCCATCCCAATACAGATATACAATAACCCAGCCCAATTCAACTAAAATAAGCCACAAGATTAGAAGACCATTGGTTGAAAGAAATGCTGAAGTGTTTGTCTCTGGTTTTTAACCATGTCCAGTTGAGGAATAAAGCATCCTCCATCACTTTAGATGGTTGAAAGTGATTACCCTCAAAAACCAACTGATTTCTATGCTTCCATATAGAAAAAGTAATGGGCTAAGGGAGGAATATGTCAGTTAAATGACCCATAGACCTAATTAAGTTTTTGGGCCGGGAAGTGGTGTAAAGCCTATAAGTGTGGTTCTTGCTTAAGCCCATGAAAAGAGATATTCTCAATGTTTTGGGCTTCCCTTCTCCTTACAGTTCACTTGTTATTGTATTCTTTCAGTGTGGGTTTGATAGAGACTTGGACCGGATGATGTAAATTGTAAACAGTTTAGATGGGCTGGATGATGTAAGGCACCTTTCAGGGGAGGGGCTAAGCAGTGATGGAATGTTTTTTGTCATGTGGATTTGCTGACATGGACAAGTTAGTTAAGCTAGCCAGCCAGTGTTATAGGGGAGAGTAGGGGACTAGGTGAGAATCATGTTGAGCAGTATTGTCACGGTGTGGCCGAGCATGTTCTCTGAAATGCCTTGGATCTGGTAGGAGAAATTGTAATTTCTATGGTTATATTTTAATTCAATAATAGTATCAGATTCAACCATAGTTACCAGGTTCACAATACTCTCTGGAACGTGGTATGGGTACCTGTACACGGTATGCAACCATACAAAGTATTGGTACACGGGGTATATAGAGTTGGTATGCTTATTAAAATAAAGCCCTTTTAAAAATATGTTAATTTATTTTTACAATTTTAAATTTCTATCATCCACTTAAATTTTAAAGCGAGAAGTGTTGAATAACTATAAAAAGTAAATGAATAACTCTTTATTTTATGTTACTCTTCTTCTTTGTACATTCGAGTTGTGTTTGGTAGAGAGGAAAGAGATAGAGGGAGTGGAAATAGGCAGGTGGGAAAAGAAGGGAAATAAATAAGAAATAGAGTAGAAATATTGGTTGTTTGGTTTAAGAAAAATAGAGTGGAACGAACATTGATGCTGTTTAGTTTGAAAGAAAGAAAAGGAAAGAAATTAGATAATCAAGAAATATACCATTTTAGTGATTTTACCTTCACATATGTAGTCATTATTTTTTACTTGTAGGCCCCATGCTCTCCATATAATCGATTATATGGCTCCTATCACACAAAATAGAGGAACATGTTGCAACTAATTGATTATGCTTGCATATAATTGGTTATGTTTAGACACAATCAATTATGTGCAAGCATAATTGATTAGCTGCACTTAAAAATCCATTTTGGGTTACTTTTGGTAAAGTGAAAAAAAAACCAAGACCTCTGTAGTATTTCATCGTTCATGAGAGTGGAAATAAAAAGTGTGGGTCCACACTTTTTTTGAAAATCTCTATTTCTTGGGTACCAAACAAGGGAACTTCCGTACTTCAACTTCATTTCCTTGCCGTTCCTCGCATTCTTACATCTTTCACCACTACCAAACACAAGATTTTTTATTAATTGATTGGTTTGTCTAATATGATTCTGATTCCACCGGTTATAGAGCATATAAATGGAATTTGCCGTTATAGGTTACCTCTTGATCTCGTATTGAAAATTGATAATAGGTGACATCATAGTCAATTCACCTCCAAATTTCCATATTTTCATGGTGGTAATTGCATTGTTGTTGAGATTGTGTAATCGCACAATCTTAAGCATTAAAAGCCCCCTTTCGTGCTAACTCGTGCTGTGGATCATGGTTGAGCGGGACCAGTCTTCCACACCCAATAGTGTAGTTGGCGGTCCCCTGTGAGCAGGAAGAAACAGAAAAGCAGAGTGGTCGTCCACTACTCTTGAGGCACTTGTTGCGAAGCACCTGTCTGTTGCAGATGTTGTGCAGCCATTTGGGGTGCAAATTGCAGCGTTTTGTGGGCTTCATAGTAGCTCCTCCATTTCTTCTGTTGCCAGACATAGCACTGCAACCTGCACTGTTGCTGGACAGCCTCTGTCACCTCCCTCTTGCTGCTTCCAACCTCCCAGTACACCTCCATTTGTGTTCTCGCCATATGCAATAGGGAATTAAGGTTGCACTTGCTTTTTCAGAACAGCGGCAGCACTTAGTAGAAAAGCTGACGGGTCCTAGGGTTTTAGGGAAATTGCGTCCAAACATTTCTCTCTGTTTTCCTTTTTCTGGTTTGATTTGTTGGGCCTCAACTTGAGTTCAATTCAGCTTCTCCCTCTTTTTTTTTTTTTTTTTTTTACGTAAAACATAACATATACTATAATAAACTGAAGAATAACTGTAATAAAAAAATATTAGTATTAAAAATATAGTAAACTATTTAAAGCATAACATATAACATATATATAATATAATAACTAAGTAATAATAAACTAAAAAAAGCATATAATGTGATATAATAAATTAAAGAATGATAGTAATAAAAAATATGTATTATATATAAGTATTTTAGGCAGGGGACTGTAGGGTCTTATGATCTGAGTTACAGGTTTTCATCCCCTTCTTGTTCCTCTTGATTTTAACAACCTTAGATAATTGAGACTTGGTTACAAATGGTAGTGCTTCTGCTGTAACTAAATGTCAATGTTAATATATATTTCTTTTTACCCGAATTAATTCCTCATGAAGATAAAAGAGGCTACTAATTGCTCTTTGTTATTGAATTTTTCCTTCTCTACTTGAAGTTGAACTGAAGCTTATTTGCTCTAGTATTCTGTATCTAATTATTGTGTGTATTCATTAAGTGCATTTCCTATTCTGTGAAATAAGGTGTATGATTTTTAATTGTTCCAGTAAAATTATTTCCAAAATTAATGATTTATTTTTTTTCAGTTGTTCATAGATTGTCTTCTAGATTTATATAGGTTCAATATATTTTGGTTTCAAAATCATATCTCTGGTTCCAGTTTCCTAGTTTTCTCCAAGAAGGTTGCTAGGTTGTTGCAAAACTTGGCTAATTTAAATGTTTATAGTGTATAGTAACTGAATAAGTTCTTCATTTTGGTCTTCTATTAATTTTAGCATTTACCTCTACTGATGGGATGAAGAACTGGATAATTACTTTCATATTTTTGTAATTACTTATAGACTTTTTATTGCTGTACCATGAATCTTTGCTTCAATATAAGGTGAACATGTCATCTTGTAACACAACAGCTGAAAGATGGTCATTAGGCTCAAGTAATTTATGTTGCCAAAATGTGCTTTATTTTTTTCCATCCTGCCTGACTTCCCATTGGGTTTCACTACATACTTTCTTTTCATGTGGGCTTTTGCAGCGTCTTTTAGGTTTGTTCCTAACTTCCTATCAAACTAGATTGGTGATTCAAATATTGTTGTGGATCTGTAAATGGTCAAATAGAAATTTATTATTATTTGTCATGTTCTGATAATTTTCTTTATGTTTACAATTTGCATTGAAAGCTGGTTGATTGAAAATATTTCTAGTCTGTGTTTGGGGGGATGCTTACTTTGGGATTGGCAAATGGATGCCTCTGAACATTCAATTTTAGCAATTGAGTCTCTTGGAATTTTGCAAAATATATCATTAGCACTTCTATCTAATTTTTTGGTCAATTCATATTTTGAAATTTAACATTTTATTTATTTATTTGAAATTCATATTTGACTTGCTGTAAAGAAGATTGGACTGTAGACCGCATAGTCACAGAAGCTATGATAAATGTCATTAACTAATTATTCTAGAAACATAAATTGTTGGGTGAAGGCTCATGCATGGTTGTAAGTAAAACAAACTGCTTGTAACTTGAAATGTTTTCAATAAGCAAGCTTTCCATTCCGTGTTAAAATATTCATGCTTAATGTTATGAACTATTTTATTTTTAATTATTAGGCATTTAAGTCCTTTTCCTTTTTATGATTTATATTCAATTGGGCCATATTTGAACCTGCTTCTATATTGTCTGTGGGCATAAAATTTGGTATAAATTAGTCATTTCTTTGAGTACAAATTAGTTACTGCATCTTTTTTTTTTTTTTTTAAATTATGTTAAAGTAGGTTAGTTGACAAAATTAATGTTCCAGGGGTCTGATTGCAATCCCCCTAAAGTTAAAGGAGCTCGTGTGCTTTACATTTATATGGTCCTCACAGTCCATTATTCCACCCCCATTCTTCACACTGTCACGTTTATATGGTCCTCACATAGTCCATGATTCTCTTGTTCATTGTCCTACATTTTCTTTACTCTTTTAGCTGTATTCCCAAGTTTGTAACTTTGTCAGGTTATCTCAAAATTTAATTTAGTACATTAACTGCACAGAAGTTTTTTACATTGCCATCAAGTCATATATTGTTATGAATGATAAAATTGTTGACTTTTGTAATAATTGCTTTGAAAGTCATTTCTAGGGTGATTTTTAATTGGTTAGCTGTGTAACAAAACTTTACACTGACAGTGCATGGAAAATCTCTTTATCTTTAAAGAAAAGACTCAAATGAGTGTGGTCAATGATATCTGCAGAAATAACTGTTCTGAGATAAAATCATAACATAAATATTGATGGTGTGAGATATTTTATCATCATAGATTTAAAACAGATCCTATTGTATTCTTTTGTTCATTTTGCTTCAATAAGGCTTTTTATCATAGACCAAACAATAACATACTGGTTCGATATATTTTATCGAAGAACTCAACAGACACCACCATTCTTTACCTTTTTTTATTGATTGTGCTTTGAAAGTTTTACATGTGTTTTTACCATACATGTTGGCCCCATCTGAGCAGTTGAGTTTAGGTGCAAATGGTAACTCCATTTACTACGTTTGAAAACTTTTATATACTTTCTTGAAACTCTAGTGTGACTTAAATCATATTTGTCTTTCATCATCAGCATTGTAATTATTTTGGGTTAGTCCTGGATTTTACATTTCCCTATTTTGATTTTTCAATTTACTATCCCATATAGTTTTGCTATTGCAATTAATCAATATCCAGGCATGCCAATTTGAGTTGATATTCATTTGCAGAGATAGTCAAGTTGATGCAGCACAACTTTCACAAGTTTTCAACCCCGCCAATTTACAAGGAACAGTAGTAGAATTGCTTGCTATTTACGGTGTCAGGATATCAAAATTCAAATATAAAGAAATGTCTATTACGTTATTCTATCTAACTGTTGGTGGCTAGTACACGGTGTGCCTTTGTGTTGAGAAAGATCAGGAATTGAAGTTGCCAAGTCTGCTTAATCTTGAAGAC
This sequence comes from Glycine max, assembly GCF_000004515.6. Classification (NCBI taxonomy): domain Eukaryota; kingdom Viridiplantae; phylum Streptophyta; class Magnoliopsida; order Fabales; family Fabaceae; genus Glycine; species Glycine max. Next base: position 521,203 of record NC_038256.2, on the reverse strand, counting down.
TTCTGTAGGTTTCTCACTTGTTGATGTCATTTGTTTTTTCTGTAATTGATGTCTTCCTCATCTCGGCGAAGCATTTTCACACATTTTTGTAAGCACTAATAGTGCAAGCTGTATTAACTCTTTCTTCTTTTGGAGTACTTTGTATATAGTATAAGTTCAAAACTTGTATAGGTTTTGTATTAGTGACTGGTATCGGATGCAGCATTTTAATTAGTTTAGAACTGGGTAAATTGGGCATCTGGTTATTAAGATGATAGGATATAGCCATTGTTGCTAATGATCTTGTATGAGGAAAGTCAATTATGATGAAATGGACAATTTGGTTATGAATTTCACCCAATAAGGTTGTAGAACATCTATGATAAGACATTGTTTGCACGTTGCATGTAGATATGGTTTATATGCATATGATTCGCAGTACCTTTTTAGTGACACGATGAGAATATATCATGAGTGTATGGGCTACGTACCTTTAAGGGTAATGAGGTAAAAAAATGTAAAAGTCTCTCATCATAGTCAAACTTGAATTAAAAGTTAGATTAAACTTTGAAATATTGAGTGTTTAAACAATTATCATATTCCAACTCTGCCATCTCCGTTCTTTCATGGGAACTGTTCAACCTATGTTGCATGGATACGGGTGAGATATGGGATTTCAGTGTTCAACTATCTCATCTTACCCTTTGAGTTTCCTTTGTTATCTGATTCCAACTTGTCTATAACTTTTACTCATGATTCTTTTACCATGCAAAACAACATGCTTTCAAAGAAGATTGGAAAGGGTGATATCTAGCCGGGATTGTATCTTTTTTGTTAGTAAGAATCGAAGATAACTATTAAGACGTTTATAACAATTTATACCTTTTTATTCAGACTTATATCTTACAACAAATAAAGGCAATATGCCTTAATGTGTTTGGCTTTTTTTTTGCAGATTTTTTTTTTTCTGAATATGTTCAGCTTAGAAGAGGTTATTATAGAAGTTATTTATGGCAAATGGCACATGCATTTTTTAAAAATGAAAAACAGAAAAAGATTAAAAAATGATAATAAAAGGAAAGGAAAGATATAAATTAATAGAGAAAGTTGTTGTTTTGCAATTAATGTCCCTGTGGAGCAGCTATTAAAGTCTATGCCATAGGGAAACACATTTGCCTTAGCAGGTGTGTTAAGATTGTTGTTGTTTCCAGCATCTACGGTGGAATCACCAAAAACGTACAAAGCTGGCACAAGGCTCTTTCTTGAATACGACGTCGCATTGGCCAAGAATGATTCTTGGTGGGTTAGGATGATGGATATTATAATAACCCTCAAAATTTTGAAGCTTGCCATTATAACTTCTCTTATGCAGCAATTAATTAAAGATGGTGAACGTTTTTAATAATGGTGTTTTGGATGGTTAATTAAACTTAACATGGCTATTTTAACAGAAAAGGTACAGCTCAAATTTGTGTAATTATTATGATCTAGCAACAAGTGCTTCACTGTCCAACTCCTGTTTTTCTATGTCATAAGCAGGATTTTGTTATTGCTTCCAATAAATTAAGAGATGTCCCAACAGGAAAGAGTAAACTCTGGCAGCTCTCAAGTTTCAAGTAACAAATGATACTCTGGACAAAAGCCAAACGTGCAAGAGTGTTCATAAATTCTAATATGTACAAAATAGAAATTTATCCCCTTAATTTTCTCAAGATGCATATAACTCATTGTTTCTCTCTCTAAGGTGGATATCTCGCTTTAGAAGTTCTTTTTAGAACCAGTATTGACTTTAGAGAGAAAATAATTGATACATAGGAGTATAGTACGAATATACACGAATCAAACATGCATTAATATTATTGATTATTTGTGAATTAAAAAGAAAGAAAATAGGGTTAATTGATACGTAAGAGTATAATACGAATATATACGAATCAAACATGTATTAATATTATTGATTATTTGTGAATTAAAAAGAGAAAATAGGGTTAGGTTTTGTTCAACAATTCATTTTAGTTAGTTTTTAATTTTTTTACTGAAAATTTTGTTTAACTGTTCAATAAATAAGTTCTTTTAAGTAATTTTTAGTGTTTTTTGAACGCTATTTTCATTGAACGCTTATTATTTAATCAACTAATTTAAAAACTTTCAGTTAATTATTCAGTTCTCACATTTCAACTTTTGCTTAAACTCTTAGTAATTTAACAAAAATTATGGTGATACTTGATACATGCTTTCATCTTTTGTATTTCTTAACAAACAATAATGGATAAGAAGGGGTATGACACGAATTTGCATGAATAACACATATATTACTTTTTTTTTTTACTGAAATCACACATATATTATTATTATTGGTTATTTGTGAATTAAATAGTGTTGTTTGAATGCTATCTTCATTAAACACTTATTATTTAATAAACTAATTTAAAAAATTTTAGTTAATTTTTCAATTCTCACCTTTCAACTTTTGCTTAAACTCTTAGTATTTTAACAAAAATTAAGGTGATGCTTGATACATGCTTTCATCCCTTGTATTTCATAACAAACAACAATGGATACGAAGGGGTATAACACGAATTTGCATGAATCACACATGTATTAATTTTTTTTTACTGAAATCACACATATATTATTATATTATTATTGATTATTTGTGAATTAAATAATTTTCTATGCTTTTTAAATCCAATCATTGCAATATCTTGCTTGTGTTTGTTGGAATGCCAACCAAGTTGGGATAACTTTAACTACTAAAACCTAGTTAAATTCTCCTTTTTTCCAAAAAAAATGGAATATATATATATATATATATATATATATATATATATATATATATATATATATATATATATATATATTCCATTGTATTTGGAGTTCCTACAACTGCAATTTACTTCAATTTAGGAATATATACGTTGGTTGGTATGATGATACCATATGGAATACGCATGATATAAAAGTAGAGTTCAATTTTGATATAAATTCTGTGCAAGTCTCAACCAAGTAGAAACTCGTGAGTTTGGTCTTGTCATCTAGATGTTACTACTTCCACAGCTACATATATGACAAAATTTGTGTTTACTCTGCCCACTTCAACTGCTCCTTTAGATTTACCTTTGCCAAAACAGTATGATCTACAATTTCTGCATATCATTGATGTGCCTCAGATTTTGGCTTACAAAATATACGATACAAAAAGTAATATGTCATCTATATTTTATGTTTTGGCATCACTATCAATCAAAGCTATCAAAGTCTCTCCTTTTTGACTCGTTACTAAATCAAAACCTGGGTTATATACAACAAATATCTGGTAAATTCAGCGGCTAGATGGGTTGAATCATTCGGTTCACAACAATTCAGGAATTTATTGACCAGTCATAACTCATGTAAGAGATATTAACATGACCACCATCACCTAAGAGATGTGTCAAAAGACCTGCTTTATTTGCATCCAAGAAATTTATTATCCACTTTAGTATGTTTCTCTCTTGTCCGAAATCCGAAGAGTGCCTGCCAATACAAACATTTATTCTTAAGCAGATTGCTAGAAATTGGAAATCAAAATCAAGACTGCAGAAATTCACAAACTGCTTAGTGCTTACCACTTGAAAATCGGAGTGAGATGAATGGTCCTCTTCTCCAAGTCCACCTCAATTCCATCATTCTCAAAAAACTCTCTAGCAGCACTTCTCAATTCTTCTGCAACTCTATAGGATGAGAAAAACCTCACCTTTGGGCTTGACTTCGTGCCATTACAAAGTCCAAAGTGAACTAACGGATCCATCTTGACAAGAGCATGCTGTAGATTGGTGGGAACAAGTTAGTCTTTCTTAATGACAGAAGTTATTACTATGAGAAAGGAATTTACTAGGAAAACACACAAGTTGAGGCTGCAGCATTGGTTTAATTATAGGACAACATTTAGACCCAGTTCCCTGTCTCCTTGCCATCAAGTTCTCTAAATCTAAAAATAATTAATTAATGATATGTAGATACTTATGTTAATTCTGCAACGCATTTATATTTAATGTTAGCAAAGCAAGATTCCATATGCCGTTGTTTCATTTGAATATAAGGAACTTGATTTTTTAAGTTGTCCTTAATTTGACTTGGTCATTAATAACCAACATGAAATTATCCAAACTCTATAATATATAGAAAGACAACTTACCTCTAAGCGCCTGTCTCCTGTGCCAAAGGGCTTGATTAAGGAATACGGTGGCCTCTGATTGCTTCTGAGGATACCATTTTTAATAGCACCAAGAGAATAAGGATGCCCTCCAATCAAATAGTGGAAATCAGAGAAGGATCTCCTATTAATTACACCTTCTTCACACCCTACTCTAATCATAGCATGGATGATCATGGCATTGTACAAATTTATAAAGAAAGCAAGCGTCTCGTTTTCTGATAGTTCCAAGAGATTCACCCTCTGAAGATCTTGGGTCATGTTTACATACCTGTAAGTTAGGAAAACAAAAAATTAACTTTAGAATGTAAAATATGTTACCTTTGGCACTTTGTTCTTATCATGTTCTCTGTAAGTATATCAAAAGTACATGCACTTGATATAAAGTTAACTACATTCTTACAAAGACAGTGGACACAGATGCAGGGCAAAAATTATTTCTTTTGCAGAGACAACAAGAACTTATCTCGTTAGAGCTGCTCTATTGGGAAGTATTCCTACTCATACTGTTAACACAGTATCATGCTTTATAATCATTACTTCATTATCACGAAAAATATTTTGCCACCGCTGTCAGTAACAAAGTCTAGATTCCTTTCATGTTTAAGTAATGTAGAAATTATAAAGTAGTAATGTAGACAGGATAGAGTTCAAAAGTGGGAAATAGGCACCAAGAATCACATTCCCAGAGCCAAAAAATCCAGGCATTTGCCTTAATACATTCTAAGTTGCTCGTTGGAAATTAAATTTACCAATCAAGCTAAGTAGTATCAAAATTGATGGAGTCAACTATAAAACTGGATTGCAATTTTACAGAAAAAATCAGTCATTAGATAGCCCAAGAACTTGTCAAGTCCCATGTAATGCATTCATAATTAACTCACAAAGGGATGTAATCTCTGATAAAATTATAGGTCAGCAAGAAATAAACTTAGAATGAGCAAATCCCAGGGATGTGGTACACAGGGATACAAAGGTCATGCAGCCTTGCAACATGCATATTGAGTAAATCCTCAGAATGTTTTGCATTCACAAGCTACTTAGTGTATTGTATGTGACATACCTTCGAAATTCTTCACTTTTGCTAATGGCCATATAATCAACATGTCGCCTGTCTTCAGAAGCATAAGACTCAAGAATGGCACACATAATCTTGGTAAGCCTATCACACACTGCAGCTGCAGCCTTCGGTTCACTATCATTTGTGGAACCACGGAAGTTAAAGCATTTGGAGATAAGGGGTTCGTGCTCAAGGAATCTATAGAAGTGATTTCCTTCCTCAAAATCATTTTCCCTGCAAAAGAAATAATAAAATTAAAGTGCACTTGGAGTTTCATACTTCCATTAGTTTCAAAAGCTCTTTCCTTACCCGAAAACATGATGGATAAAGTGCTTCTTGCATAACTGTTTTCCAATCTCAACAGCCTAAACATTTGTTTTAGAATGAAAACCATTAAGGGGATACGTTATAGTTAGAGAAACAAAATTGCAACATTAAAAAGCAATATACTATCATATTTAGAAACTAGAAATTATTACTGTCATGTGCCAAATTATAAATCAAGTAATTACACATCAGGTAATTTTACATTTTTTTTATAACTGGTAACTTTACATTCATATAACATATGTCCGTCCCTAATATGAATGTAAAATTGTAAAATGTGTGGGTAATTTAAATTATTTAAAACACATCAGGTAAATTACTTCATATTACACCAAAAAAATATACTTCATATTATATAGAGAAGAAATTAACAAAAAACATAAAAAAATCATGTTGGATATTTTTTTTTATCTGTTAGTTGTTAGTTTATTAAAAAAAATGTTAGATCTTAACTTCATAGTTCCTAAGAAAGCACACATGTTATACGTGCATTAAATGAAACGACAAATAATAAAAATAAAGCTTTGGGAATATTTGAAAAAACTTATTTACATTTACGGAAGTAGTTTATAATTTTTATAAATTATTTTTTTGTTTTAATAACAGTTGCACTTTAGTTTATGAATAACTTTGCATTTATATAAAAATTTATTAACTAAATTATTTATTTAAACCGAAATATAACAAAATATCAATTATAAAATTAATAACAAAAAAAAATAACGGGACCCATTATAAAATCTTGTTACCAAAATATAAATTAAAATGAAAAGACACCAATAAAAGTTCAAAATAAACAGAAAGTTCTTTTTTAGTATTACCAAATTAATCCTTAATTGTTAAGTAACATCAAATTAGGGAGGTATTGGATTAACATTTTAAAAAATTATTTTAACATAAATTTTTTTATGAATTTTAAAGATTATGTAGGAAACTTACGATTTATATTTTTTTTACAAGATATTATGATAGTTTGAAATATAATAGATTTATATAAAAAAATTTAAAGGATTTAAAATGACTTTATAGATATATAAGATTTAAAAGAAATATGTGAATTTTTAAAAATATATTTAAAATTATAAGAGTTAGTGAAAAAATTAATAAAAAATAACGAGATTTGGATAAAAAAAAGTAAAACTAATATAATTTTTTTAATTTTTTAATAATTATATTGTCTCTAACTTTAGGTCCTTCTATACTAACTCTTTTTATAATAACATTTTTTTATTCTTACTTTTAAATTTGAATAATAGATTTTAAATTATATACTGATTTTCTGATTTTTTTTTTCAATTAATATAATTACTTCACGATAAATCCAATGATATGATAAATCCAATGATATGTTTAAATATGATGCAATAATAAGTTTAAACGGAAAGAGAGTGATGAGAGTATAAAATTTGTAAGAAAATTATTAAATTACCAAAATAACAAAATTAAGGATAACAACATCAAAAATATTGTATCAAGTAAATGATGAACATAGTTAATATAAGAAAAATATAATTAACATTTGATACATAATACAAATATTAATTATATTTTTGAATATTAACACTTTTTTTAAGTTATAAAAAATTTTAGTTGAATATCATCAGATTTTATTGTACTTCTTTAAAAAAAAGTTAAAAATTTTGATTCAATACCATAAAATTTATTTATATCATTTAAAAATCCTAACTGAATATCCGAAGACCTTTTTAAAAAAAAATAAAATTGAAATCCTAATTCTAATACATTCCTTAATTTCAACAAACACCAGCAAACTTATGTTAACGCTTTTGATTCATAATGTTTTTATTTATTATTCATGAACAAATATTAACGCTTAAGACAAAATGTCAAATATTATTTTTAAACATTAAAAAAACATAAAAAAATCATGTTGGATATTTTTTTTTATCTGTTAGTTGTTAGTTTATTAAAAAAAATGTTAGATCTTAACTTCATAGTTCCTAAGAAAGCACACATGTTATACGTGCATTAAATGAAACGACAAATAATAAAAATAAAGCTTTGGGAATATTTGAAAAAACTTATTTACATTTACGGAAGTAGTTTATAATTTTTATAAATTATTTTTTTGTTTTAATAACAGTTGCACTTTAGTTTATGAATAACTTTCCATTTATATAAAAATTTATTAACTAAATTATTTATTTAAACCGAAATATAACAAAATATCAATTATAAAATTAATAACAAAAAAAATAACGGGACCCATTATAAAATCTTGTTACCAAAATATAAATTAAAATGAAAAGACACTAATAAAAGTTCAAAATAAACAGAAAGTTCTTGTTTAGTATTACCAAATTAATTAACATCAAATTAGGGAGGTGTTGGATTAAGATTTTAAAAAATTATTTTAATATAATTTTTTTTTATGAATTTTAAAGATTGTATAGGAACATTATGATTTATATTTTTTTTACAAGATATTATGATAGTTTGAAATATAATAGATTTATATCAAAAAAATTTAAAGGATTTAAAATGACTTTATAAATATATAAGATTTAAAAGAAATATGTGAATTTTTAAAAATATATTTAAAATTATAAGAGTTAGTGAAAAAATTAATAAGAAATGACGAGGTATAGTAAAAAAAAAAATTAATATAATTTTTTTAATCTTTTAATAATTATATTGTCTCTAACTTTAGGTCCTTTTATACTAACTCTTTTTATAATAACATTTTTTTATTCTTATTTTTAGATTTGAATAATAGATTTAAAATTATATACTGATTTTCTAATTTTTTTTCCAATTAATATAATTACTTCACCATAAATCCAATGATATGTTTAAATATAATGCAATAATAAGTTTAAACAGGAAGAGAGTGATGAGAGTAGAAAATTTGTAAGAGAATTATTAAGTTATCAGGATAACAACATCAAAAATATTGTATCAAGTAAATGATGAACATAGTTAATATAAGAAAAATATAATTAACATTGATATATAATGCAAACATTAATTATATTTTTTAATATTAACACTTTTTTTAAGCTATAAAAAATTTTAGTTGAATATCATCGAATTTTATTGTACTTCTTTAAAAAAAAGTTAAATTTTTTTATTGAATACCATAAAATTTATTTATATCATTTAAAAATCCTAACTGAATATCCGAAGACCTTTTTAAAAAAAAAATTGAAATCCTAATTCTAATACATTCCTTAATTTCAACAAACACTAGCAAACTTATGTTAACGCTTTTGATTCATAATGTTTTTATTTATTATTCATGAACTAATATTAACGCGTAAGACAAAATGTCAAATATTATTTTTAAACATTAAAAAAATTACCTTCTCAAAGTCAAAATGTCAAATCAAAGCCGTGAGATTTTTATATTTAAATTAATTAAAATTATTTTTAAATACTAATTTTAAAGTAGTTTATTAAAAACATCGCTCATGATAATTTTTTGAGATAAAAATATTGAATTTTTTTAATAATGTATTCTAACTAAATTTATTTTAAAATATGAGATAAGCTATTTTCATATTATTGGTTTACAATAATTTTATAAACAAGAAAAGGGATAAGAAAAAAATATAAAAATAAGTAAATACACAATGTGATAGAAGTATAAAAATATGAGCTTAATTTTCACAACGGTAACGAATTAAAAATAATAGCATTAAATATAATTTTAATTAAATATTAAAAATAATAATTAATAAATTATTATGAATGATTAAACTCTCTAATCTCTATCACTCGTAATAATGAGTTGATTCTGCATATTAAGAATTTTCAAATTTCGCTATCAAACAAAATTCATTTTCACTTGAACCGACTTAAATTTTAAAATAAAAATAAAAAAAAGGAACTCAAACTCAACGTACCTTGGAAGGAGCACAGCCATGGTGTCGAACGAGAAGCTCCACCAACTCGCTCCCCGCGAAGCAGTTCCTCGCAATCTTCATCTTCATCCACCGATCCTGAATCGGCAACCTCTGCCTCAAAACCCTAACTACCCTCCCAATCTCCTCCTCCTCCTCCTCCTCCTCCTCCACCTCCGCCGCCTCGTCGAATCCGTACGCCGGCGCCGACGGCCCCTCGCCTACCGCCGCCGTCAGCCTCCTCTCCAACTCCTCGCCGCCGTCCTTCCTCAGCGCGTTCAGCTCCACCAAGCCTCCGATCAGTTTCTCGCCGAAGAAGATCTTCGGCACCGTCGCGCTCCCCGTTCTCTCTCTCAGCTCCTTCTCCCGCTCCGCGAAAACGTCGACGTTTATCTCGACGAACCTCAACGCTCTCTCTCTGAAGAACCTTCGCACTGCGCAACACTCTCTGCAGTTGGAGCGCGAGAAGAAGCTGATTCTCATTCTTCCCCGCGCAAACGACGCGTCGTTTTTGTTTTCCACCGTCACAAAGACCTTTAGCCCCGAGAGGTTGAACTCCGTCACGCAGTTGCAGTCGTTTTGGTCGTTGATGGAGTGCTTCAGCGTGGAGATCCCCTTGCTGATCGCGGACGACAGGTCGTTGCGGCGCTGGCGGAGGAATTTTGCGAATGTGGCGGAGGAGGAAACGACGACGTCGTTTGGAGAATAAGTGGTTGTTGGAGGCACTGGCTTTGGGAGAAGTGAATGTGGCTGCACGATTGAGAGCGTGGTGGGAGTAACGGACACGTGACAGTTTGCGGTGGGAGCGTCGTTGGTTTGAATTTTTCGGGGGGAACTCAACGACGTCGTTTCCGTTGGTTCTTCTACTACTTCGGAACCCATTGTGTGGTTGTGAGGAAAATGGGATTAAGGTTGTGAAGGATTTGATTTAGTTAAGTAGAACAAGAATTGGTGAAACTATTTGCTATATTCACAAACGGATAGTGTGGAGTGTACGAGGAACTAGTCAGATAATAGGGACGCCAACAGACATGGTCTTTTCTTGTAAAAAAATATATAACTTTTGAATGTTTCAAATTACTCAAGTCAAATCACAAGTGTTGTTCACATTATATACTCTAAATTTTAATAAAAAAAAGTTAACAAACATATTATAAATGATCATTTTTTATTAAATAATAGTATAAAACTACTCTCTATATTATTAGTACATAGTTAAAATTGTTAACAGTAAATTTTCTTTAACAATTTTGAACACAACTACGTATTTTTTAATTTCAACTCAACACTCTTAGTTCAGTTATAAATATTCCATGTCAACTGATCCATGATTACATTAGTTATAAAATAATATTTAATTAAATGTTTTTTATAAAATTAATTATTTAATTAATAATTTTGTTTGTGTTTAATGAAATCATATCTAGAAATTAATATTTAATAAAATTCATAATAATTATACTGTACAAGATTTTTTCTAAAGATAATTACCAGAAATTGTTTAAGATTTTGAAAACCTAATCATTTAAAAATTACATCAACCATTAACACTAAAATCAAATTCACTTCCGTAGTAAATTAAAACACTTCTTATGCACTTTACTTAAAAATAAAAAATAAACAACATGTCCCTGTTTAAAATATTTTATCGTTTTTTTAGCAAGATGTTTCCATACTATATTTAAGGATAAAATAATCTTGCAAGGACCAAGGAGCAATAAGTGATAGTACGTAGATGTTAAGTAAGTTTACCTATATAATTAATAGTTTAGGTTGTTAATTAATTAACACACCATGTTTAATCCTTTTATTTTTAAAATCAATCGTATATATTTGTTTGTGTGTGTGTGCCTGTTTTGTGTTTCCCCAATTGACAGAAAAATAGGGGAGGGACTTTTCCTTCTAATATAAATTTTTAATTCCTTTGCTTGTTTTCTAAGCTACGATTAGAGATTAGTTATTTAACCACCTCTTTATTAGTGGGGCTTCAGATAATAAATAAATAAAAAATCAAAGAAATTTCCGTTCTGACTGATTTTCTAATTGAAGACTTTGATAGTATGACCTTTCGTTGATTAATGCTGGGCTTCCAGATGGTGTAGTCTTTTTTATTTTGTTTTATTCTTCTGTCTTAAGTCTCTTAGACCTAAAACAAAAGGAGTGTTGTTAATTACTAAAACTTTTTCAAACAAATCATTAACCATTTGAAGGAAATGAAATCAGACCAAAACCAAAAAAAAAAAAAAACAAGACAATGCATTAATGTTTGTGATTAGATGATATATCGAAGGTGTTTCCTCCGAAAAGGTAACGAAGGTACACATCATAACGGAACCACCAACTGATGCTGGCCGGAGACAGCACCTAACGAGACAACAGAAAGGCTCTTTGGTCTCAGAGGACAAAGATACCCTTTGGGATGATGGATCCAAAATCCAAATGTCCAATAAATACGTGTTGAAGATCTAATTTATATATTTCTTATACTTTAATTGTTGTAAAAATAAATTGAAAATCGAAATGATCACGTTTTCTTGTTTTTTTATGGCTTTATTATATAATTAGCCCTTTAATTATCATACAAATTTAATTGGGTTGTTCAATTATTAAAATATTTAATAAATTCCTTTAATCATTTTAAAAAGTTTAATTAGGTTGCTCAACTATTAAAGAATTTAATCAGGTTCATTAATTGTTTTTAAAAAATTTAATTAGATTCCTTAATTATTAAAAATTCAATCAAAATTTATATATTTTAGGCTAAAATGCAAATTTCGTTTTCCTTTCTTATTTTTTCAAATCCATGATTTTAATCTCATATTTTTTATTTAAGACATTTTGTTCTTTACTTTTAAAAAATCTAGTATTTTAATCTTCCTATTTTTTAATTGAGACATTTTGTCTCATACCTTTTAAAAAAAAAATTGATTTTAGTCCCCTTTATTAGTTTGAGACTTGACTATGTATTTTTTTAATTTTTTTATATAAATTAAGCTTGTTAACAATTAAATAAATTTTAAAAATTATCATTTGGATAATAAATAAGCATATGCCAATCAACATTTATAAAGTACATAGATCAACGTTTGAAATTGACCATAAAAATTAAAATTACATATTTTTAAAATTTAGGAAATAAAATGTTTTAATTAAAAAACAAGAAACTAAAATCGTGAAATTTTTTAAAGTAGGATGAAATATTTTAATTAAAAAATATGAGAACTATAATTGTGAATTTGACAAAATAGAGGGATAAAAGTTTCACTTTAACCTATATTTTATTATAGAAGAGAACATAATTGTAATGTTTTAAATAATTAAAGACCTAATTAAACTTTCAAATAATTGAGAGACCTAATTAAAATCCTTTAAATAATTGAGGGACTAAATTAAACCTTTTAATAATTGAGGGACCAAATTGAACCTTGAAATATAATTAAAAGATCAATTGTATAATTAAATTTTTTTATTGGTAAGAATAAAAAATATTATTAGAAATTTATAATAGTTATCATACTCAACCAAATAAGCTACCCGCTTGACTCATGTTTTCTTGTTTAATTTAGTTTGGTTTTCAGATTTTACGAATTAAATTACATCCAATGGCAAGTGCATAAATTTTAACTTAGAATACATGTTTTTTTATACTAGGAAAAATAAAGATAGAAGAGAAAAAAATAATCAACTAGTTGTTCCTAGTGAAGAAGACACCTAGGGCATCAGCTAACACTTTCAGTTCAAACTAGTGGGACAAACATCCACAATGACAATTTTTTTATCATACATAGCTCCCTGTTTTGCAAGCCAATCAGCACAACTATTGCCTTAAAATACATGTTTGTGCTGTTGTAAACCTTCTTTTATTAGAATTCTACTATTTCTTTTGAAAAAAACCCTCAAAATAAATGTTTTATTATGTAAACTTAAAATATCTTTTGGTCGAAAATTAAATATTAATTTCTCTATATGTTGAGATTTATTTTAGGAATTAATTTCTAACAATTTTTTCTATCCCCACAAACTTGAGAATCCAACTTCTCATCATATATTAAAGGAAAAATTTATCTCTCAATCATATTAAATTATTAAATTATTGTAGTCCTTGAAATATCCTTTATTGAATGTATTATAGAAAACTTAAAATAATTTTAACCTGTCTGAAATTTAAACTGAATTATGACATATGATAAAATTTAATAGAGTAAATTACATTTACATTTTTTGTGTTTTTTTAAATTGCACCCGATATTCCTTCCTTTTTTACATTACTTTTATGCTCATTCTGTTAACATTGTTAACTAATGTCAATTAAAATTAACATCGTTAACCAATGTCAATTGAAACATGTGAGACGAAATTGTTCTAAAATCTTTATTAAATACTCAATAACAAATTAACAATTGACCATGTGAATGAACCTTTCTTAAGGTAATAACAGTTTCTTCTTTAATATTTAACTTCATTGTTGTTAACACTTGAAGAAGATGTAACTCTTGATTGAGACATTATATCAAACACCTAACCATCAAAAATAAATATTTCAAAGAAAGGAGTTAAAAACACAAATGCAGAAGCAAAATACTAAAATTTGAAGTAAAGAACCATATTCAATCAATAGATATTGCTGCGAATACATCCAACAAAAACACAACAATCAAACGATCCAACACACACACACACACATACACAAAATTGAACTAAAAAGAAGAAGGAAGGGTGTTAACACATGCGTACCAACAAAGTAGGTTCACGTTCAACAAAAAGTTGTTACATTCAATTAGAGAAAAAAAGAAAAAGAAGAAGGAGTGTTAAAATATTTATAGGTTGAAAATGATGTCATGTCTTTTATGGAGTTAGAAGGAAGAAGATAGAGGTATTTTAGACATAAATTTTCATTAAAAGTCATGTGATTAACATGTGTTTACTTTCTATTAAATTATTAAACAATATTTAGGAGGGGGAAGGGCTGAGTGTAATGCAAGTTAAACAATTAAGGGAAGTTTTTGTAAGGTGAAAAAATGAGGGGTGTCGAGTGCAATTATAAAAAAATAGAGGAGTGCGAGTGTAATTTACTCAATTTAATATTATAATCAATTTTTATATATTTATTATATTTTGATATTTTATTTAGTAAATGTTGTTTCTTAATTAAGTACAGAATTTAGCATTAGAAAAATGTAAGTAATATGTATTACTTTGGAGTTTTAGTATTTTTTTATGAAACTAGGATATTCTTTGATCGAGAGAGTTCAAAATTAATTCCTTGAGATACTTAGATTAATTTAAAGGATATATAAGGGATTGATCTTTTTTAACAAATATTTTTTCCACTCACATAAAATATGAGATCAAATTCTTGACCATAGATAAGGAATAAATATATTTGTCAACTATGTCACACTATGTTTTAATTAAAGAAATTTCATTCGTTGAAAAATTGAGAACTATATAAGGCAAAAGAATGAAATAATTAATTCAATTTTGATATCATGCTCAAAATAGTCTAAAGTAAACCAAAAGTTTTTCCAGATCTTATATGATTTTATGCTTAAATATGTTTTTGATCCCTAATATATATCTAGTTTTTATATTAGGTCACTAATAAATTTTTCCTTCGAGTTAGATTCTTAATATTTTAAAAGTTTTATCTTAAGTCTTTATCATTAATTAAAATTTAATATTTACTTATATGATCGTTAACTAAATAAGTAAACATGTAATATGTGATACCAGATGTACTCGTTACCTAAGTGAGAATAATGCACTAAGAGTCTTAAGACCCAAGCCTAATAACAATGGATGTAGCACAAGTATTGTATGCAACAAGGGTGTCTTTGTAATTTTACTATCATGGAATGTGGCGATAATCTAGGAAGATTGGACTGGTTGATTGAGTTGGAGTGTTGACAGGGGCAAATGGTCAAGAGGTAAAATACCCAAATTACTCTGATTTGGGTCCAAGTGGGGACCTTATGTGAAATTAGGACTTCTTCATTTTAATTCCGTTTTTCTTAAGCCACAATCAAAGGTCAGCACAAAGGTCTGGGGAATTGGCACACCTAAACGTCTCAACTCAACTAACAGTAATATCATAGAAACACGTATATGTTGCCCCCTTGGGTTGAGACTTTGAAAATTCTCATTTAGGTATTGTTGTTTTTAATTTTAAAAAATAATGATTTTTTTTTGTTTGAATGTATTAATCAAAGAAGCAATGTTAAAAATTAATAAGTCATATAGAATGAGAAAATGTAAAACTTTTATTATGCATGACTAGTTTTTTTTTTCTTTCAAGAAAATAAAACTGTGTTTTAATTGAATAAATTGAGACTAAATAGTGTAAAAATTCTTTATATTATTAAAGTATTTAAATTAAATTCATCCTTCCTCTCTCTGTGTATATATATATATATATATATATATATATATATATATATATATATATATATATATATATATATATATATATATATATATATATATATATATATATATATATATATATTCACAATATTAGGACTTGTCTATAATTGATATAATCAGTGTATTAATTCTCGACCCAATAAAAATTAAACCAAAACCAAAACCAAAACCAAACAGTTAGTGATAATCAATTGAGGGATTAATGCACTAGAAGAATCTTCCCTTAGTTATACAAGAGAATTTGACATGGAAATGATACTAACACTAATCTAAAAACAAAATTGAGATAATTTCATAATTTATTTCACCATTTGACTTTTTTTTACTGCCACTATTTGAATTATGTTCTCTCAATAGTTTAGATTTTAGGTAGCATTTAATTCAATTTTTTCATTGATTTTTAATCTCCATAAAAGGACAGATAATATCAAATATAAAAATCTTGTATACCATAAACAAATATAATATACACTATAGTAGGATGTGTTAGTTGTTATACATCCTAACATTATCTTTAGTTTTTATAGATAAAAAAATACACTCTTTTTGTAATAACCATTTTATAGATGCATGTCAGTCAAATATATCATTTAAATTTAGATTGGTTGAATTAGACATATCATGTTTTTTGTTTTTTATTGTAAAAAAATCTATGAAAAAATGTGACAAACAAACTATTTATTGGGACCCAAGTTCGAGAGAATACTGTATTATTTTTTTTTTGACAGAAGCAATATCAAGCCATTTAATTGATAATTAACTGGAAAATACAAAGAGGAAATTTGATGATAAAACTTGGGACTAGCAGAATTAGTAGCTATCCTTGCAAGAGAGAAGAATTAGATTGGTTTTTCTCTGCACAAACTCTACTCTAAAGTTAGGATAAAGGGATAAAAAAGCCATCTCAGATACCACGTTATAATGGATCGAACATGGACTCAGTTCAAACAAACGACTGAGGACATTTGATCTTGTCCACAACTAGTTTGTAATCCATCTCAAATACCATGTGTGTCAAACCTAAATCAGCAGCCCAATTCAAGGCTTGAATCAGCCCCAAGGACAAGACATGCAGTTGTTAAACATTAAGGTTAAGTTACGTACGGATCAAAATAAAACCTTACTCTAAATTTTGTCAAAACCCTTCAACCATTTCCAACCACGTACCTTGTAGTTGTTGCATGCTAACACCGCTTAGCTTAATGATTCCTTCGCAGTTCGCAATAAAAAAAATGTAAAATCTAACATTTTCAAATTGAAAATTGTCACGTATATATAGCACATATATCTAACATGATGTGTTCATTTATTTTGAGTATAATAATCAGATTACATCATCAAAGGATATTCACAGAGACTGAGCCTCCTGCTAGGCGATCGATATCCACTTTTTTGGGGGACATGTCCACTAAATTTTTATAAGACTCATTCCTTGTTCTTGAATGAAGGTTATAAATTAACCTACTCTTCAAATTAGTGATAGGCATGAAGCAACCTTCTACGGTAAGTATATTTACGAAGTCAATGCCATTGTATCTGGTACTAGTATCATTGTGCTTTGTTACTAAAGTCAAAAATAGTATCATTATAA
The DNA here is from genome assembly GCF_000004515.6 of Glycine max. Classification (NCBI taxonomy): domain Eukaryota; kingdom Viridiplantae; phylum Streptophyta; class Magnoliopsida; order Fabales; family Fabaceae; genus Glycine; species Glycine max. The sequence goes on along the minus strand of NC_038256.2, from coordinate 503,765 downwards.
AAGTAATGTTTCACTACGGCAGCTTTCTTTTCATTGTGTTGTATCAATTTAGTACATGTTTGAAATTGATAAAATTGAATGGAATTTTAAATAAAATTATATTAATTATTATTATCATTATTTTTATAAGTATTTTGGAATGAAATATAATTAATTTGATAAAATACGTTTATCACATGTATCTTTATTCAGAAATATTTGATTTTTGAATCTTATATAATTCATAATATTGAATTTTGAATTGTTTGAGAGAAGTACTAAACATGATTATCTTTTTCAATCTAGAAAAACATTAAGTATTGATTTATCATGTTACGGAAGACTAGTTGCTTGTATTAATAAAATATATTTAATTTCGTAAAATACTTTTATTTTTACCTTTTATAATTTAAGTCATAAAATAGAATTAATTTATTATTTATTAACCCCGGTATTGTTTGATTTAACCTTTAAATAATAGAATACAAATTCGATTTTATTTGCTTTTAAAATAGCCAAGTAATAATATAAAAGTTGTATTTTATTTTATTCCGATATCTTATCACACCTCATTAATCTATTCCATCACATGTTCATATATATTCTATTTTATTGTCCATGTAACTATCATAACACTTACAGACTCGTGTGGATTGACAAAAATCATCTAAAAGTATTTTTTTTATATTATAAATTAAGTAATTTTGATATCAAATCCTCATTCAACACCATTAACAACATGCACAATACAAATCACAATGCCACCTTTTCTTTTTATTAAGCCCTACCATTTAAAATTATCCTTATTTTATTTTATATATAAAAACAATAAAAACAAGTGCATTCATTAAGTGGGGTTTAACTGAAGGTACAGTCTTTAGTTGCATGCCTGTGTTGATGGGCTTGATTTCAAGCCTAGGATTTTTCTTCCTACATCCAGCACATTTTTTCTACAGCCAATATAATTTTTAAAATTCTAACCTTATCCCCATTTACTTCTTCTTCATTCCTTCCTTCTTTGTTTTCTTTACACCATTCAATTGCATTTTTTTTTTGCCAAGCTCCTTATTCCACATTGTGGTTGGTTTGGTTGAGATGTATTGTCTCAGTGATTCATTTACACCATTCGTGGTTGTCGTCATGGTGGATATTATAATACAATGACAGATAAAGTTAATTTTTTTCATTTACAACTTTGATTTGTATCATATAAATTGGTAATTCATATAAAATATACGGATTGATAATTCATATAAATCATATGAATTATCAATCCGTATAAGTTATACGAATTACTCCATATACTGTTATGGTAATTGCTATTAGCACGCTTATATTACTTTTCACACCCCTTCCCATTTTTCTTAACCTTACTAACATTACACTGTGTAACATCGGTGCTCCTATATTTTCTTTCCTGTTTTAGTTCTGGAATTATATGCATTCGGCAATTATATTCTGGAATGTCTTTGAGTAATAAAATGTGTTCCGGAAGCTAAGATTATGTGAGAGGCTGCCATTAAAAACATACTCACAGATTACAAGCTTTATCTTCACACCAATAGGACCAATTTGGGTGGTTGTCGTTTCAGTAATATACACTTTGATTTTTTTTGACTGAAATATACTCTTTAATTGTAATCCGATTGAATTAACCCAAGGCATAATAATATGCTATTATGCTCCAATTGACAAAATCCTTGATCTTTGCAACAAGGAACAAATATTGCCCTCATCTTTATGCGCTGAAGCACTTTTTGAAAATAAATTATTTTAAAATGTAACCTTGTATCATTTAATTTACAAATAAAGATTAAACAGATAGATTAAATGAATAAGATGTTAAAGAAAAATTCTTTAAAAAATTATCCTGAATTTTTTTTCAAAAAATGTGAAGAAAATATGATTTAGAAATAAAATTCTATTTAAAATAGTTAGTCATCATTCCTGACAAAAGCTAATAAATATTTTTCACCTACAACATCATGACTCAAAAAAACTTATAAAATACTATCTCTCATTGAAAAATAATTCATTTAATGTGGTTATTCTAATTTGTATATAATAGAGATATAAAAGATTCATATATTATAGGTTTTAATTGTATAAAAATAAACATTCATTCTGTTAAAATACTTGTTATGTTAGTATTATATTAAAAAACTAAACTAATGTACAATTAAAAATTAAAAAGAAGATGTTAAGATGAAAGATAGATAGGCATAGACAGAGGGTGGCATCAATGATTGATGCATAAATAAAAAAAAAAAGAAAAATGGTTATTGGGATTCGCACTCACTCACTGTTGCAAATTCCAATAGCCACAGCCACAACATCCATTCAATTTCAACCATTATAATTCATGGATGATTATCTATCTTTTTCTCAAAATATAAAACACCCACTTTTGTTTCATGCCTTCTTTCTCTGCTTCCTTGTTGGTTGGAGCTCAAACTCTTCTCTCTCTCTCCTTCCTAGAGAGAGAAAGTCAGAATCTGTTGTAACATAGCAAATGCCAACTTGGTTTGGTAGTGGCACTGCCACCACTGCAGCCACAACAACTTCAACAGTGTCTACACACATTTCCTCTGAGAAAAGGTACCACCACCACCAAGTGTGCACCAAAAGTTGCTAACTTTTGTTGTACCAATAAAGTTTCCTTCTCTCTCCCCACGTACACACTGATTTGGGTTTTGTTTGTTGAGGCTTCAGGACTTGTCTTGCACCTTGCCCTCACCGTTTCTTAGCCAAAGTTTAAATTTTTATCAGTAATGCTTGGTGGGTTGGTTTGCGTGTCTTGTAGTTGAGCTGAGCAAAGTTTTATTTTTTTTGGCTGTGTGGTTGGGGATCTGATTCTCTCTGGGTTTTCTTTTCCTCCAAGAAATTTGGATGGTTTTGGCATTGGATAATAATGGCCAGTGAATTGGTGCATGCTTTGTTTGATGGAAAAAAATGCTTCTAGAAACAAATCATTAGGGAAAAGAAGTAGTGATGGCTGCAGGGTCAAACACTGGTTTTCACTGTGATGATATGGGTTCTGCTTTGAACTGGCATGGTGCTGTTAGTAGCCTACCTGAGATGGTTCCAATGGGGAATTATTTTGGGTTGAATAGTAACACCTCTGGGATGACGATGATGATGTATTCTGGGAATTCAAGCGTCAATAACAATGTCTATGAACCTGTCACAAGTCAACCTGGCAATGCATCTGGTTCTTCTCTGCCTCTTGATTCAGCCCCTGGACTGAGGAATGAAGAAAGGTTGGCTGCTGAGTGGTCTGTTGATGAGCAGTGCAAATTGGAGGAGGGCCTTGCAAAGTAAGTAGTTTGTTGTTAATACTTTTTTTTTAATCGGAAAATGTTAGTTTGTTAGTTTTGTTAAAAATGTCACTTGGGGGGATTATTAGGGTTTAATTTATGTGCACCGTCAATGTAAAACATTTTTACATAGACATCTAATAAGATTTGATAATTTTACCTATTCATTATTTATTAATAAGATGTGATAATATCGTAATAAGGTTAATTCTTATCCATTAATACGATGTAACAATAAGGTAAATTCTTATAAGATGTCCGTGTAAAAGTATTTTATAGTCAAAGTGTATATGATTCTTGTTTATCTTTTTTACTGCATTACAAATTTGTTTAAGAAAGATGGCATTATGTTCAATGAACTTCTGGTTTTGAGGAAAAAGAAAAATTATTTGAGGGAAAGGAGAAACAGAACTAGAAGAAGGACAAGAAACTGTAAAGGAAAGAAAACACTAGATACAACTAGGAAAGTGAAAAAACTCAAGGAATACAGCTATAATGCCTCATCTCTGTGCTTATCAGAAGGAGCCATTCTCCTTAGACTATTGTAGAACACCAAATAGAAGGCAGATGCACAATCATATCCCATAACAGGCTTAGGGGCATGAACACGTTGCTTTTCTTTCTGTATCTTCACAACTTTTTATCTCTGAAGCTATGTTCTATTTCATTAATAATATTTATTTTGTTTCTATTTTGAAGGCACAAGCACAATCATATCCCATATTTTCTGTGACAGTAGTTTCTTTTCTATTTTCAAGAACCAACTTTATATGCCTGCAATGTGTACTCTATTTTGTTTCTATTTTGAACCTTAATTTAGAGAATGCTTCAAATACAATAAGTCAACTGTTGACAATCCTGCAAGTCATAGCTTATCTGTCATGTGAACAAGGGGAATTGTGGGGTCACTGTTCACATTTCAGATCTTAGATCAGCAAAATTTAAGAGTCTTATTAAGAAATAAGACAGATTGTCTGCTAGCCACCTATTTTGTTTTCTGAAACTGCATGCTTTCCTTATATAATTTCTGATATGATGTCCAGAATTAATTTCTCAATTCCTGCTTCAAATACTGCATTTTTTTCATTTTCTTTTCTCTTGTTTACATTTAGTTAGTCTTATGCTTTTCTCTTCATTTAGAAGTGCTTAGATTAGAATGTTTGTGCTATTGTGACACAGTATATTTACATGCTTGTGCTCATATGGTCTTTCTTTTTTTATAGTTTGTATTGCATAACTCGTGTTTTCTTTCTTTTTTCCTTCCTCTATCATGGCTAGATATGACGATGAGCCAAGTTTCATGAAGTATATCAAAATTGCTTCTACATTGCATGATAAAACTGTTCGTGATGTTGCTTTGAGGTGTACATGGATGACTGTAAGCTCTTTTTCTTTTAACAATACTTTATGTGGGTACTTATGTAAATATTATATTAAAATCTATATATAGGAACTTAAAATACAGTTTAAACCATTTTGCAGAGGAAGCGAAGGAAGCCAGAAGAACCCATGGTAAAGATGGTTAACAATAGGAAGGTATGTGAAATTTAGGAAGCTGATGTATTTATATTATGTTTCTTATATTTTAGCTTTCTTGAAGAATAATCTAGTCAATCTTGAGTAATTATCACTGAAATATTTACTTGATGTTTTAAGTAGATTTTTAAATTATATTTACGAATTTACTTATAATTTTGAATATATACTTGGGTAATTTTTACTGATTGAAAAGAAAATTCTATGAGGTTGCTTGTTTGTAATTTTAGTTGAGTATTGATTTATAGCAATAAGTAGAGTCTCTTTCTCTCTCTCCATCCATTTTGATAAAGGAAGAGTTGATTGGAAGAGGAAAAAATGTTACAAGGTATATTTACTCAAAGAAACAGCATAGAAAACTATTCATGCACCTCCATTGGAGAAGACTCTATAGAATCCTAAGCAAATATCAATAGGAATGCCATACAGAGTTTTAAAAAAAAAGGCTAAAAATTATGCTCAGCAAATGCTTCCTCGGATCTTGGTGATAACTTTCAAGTTATTATGTTGCAAACCATAGACTGGACTCCTGTTTGTATAACATTGAATCAATTAATGTCTTTAGGATTTAGTGTTGATTGATGAACTGTTATTCTAAAGTCATGCTTCTTCAGGATAAGCTAGTGAAGTCATCTTCAAAGCAATATTTTCAGTCAACTCCAACCCCAAGCATGACCACATATTCTCTTATATCAAACCATATGAACAAAAGTCAAGGGATACTCTGGCAAGATGGTAAGTATATCATAAGTTCTCATCATTGCAAGTGCAACACCAATATCTCTGATTTTGAAGTTCCCATTCAGTTTGGTCAAGGATGAACTAAAAGCATAAACTATTAGGAGGAAGCCCAAAACTGGTTTTATAGGTTTAACATGCACTTTCATGTGAGATCCCTTTGTGCTTGAAGCATCAACAATGCATGAGCCACTCTATTGTTTGATAAAATTTAATTTAATTATGAAGAATGGGGGTTGAAGGAAACAAATTCTTAAGTACTTGGTCATAGAATACAATGTCAAAGAATACTTTCCCAAAAGTTTAAGCTATTAGCTTGAAGCTTAGAAATTGTTTTTACATGCTTAACAAGTTTCAAAACTTTAATTTAAATTGTTTGTCTGGCAGTATGAGAATCTATTTATATTTTATAAGCAGTAAACAAATCTCTGCAGAGGAATATGTTTGGTGCATTTTGTGATATTTTTTTACTTTATCATTTCAAGCTTGCTGAATTACTGAAAACATGAAAAAGATGGCATAAGATACTGAAATATTAGGATGCAAGAAATTGCATACAAATTGATCTGCACATTTTCTACTAGTGTGTTATTCCCCTTTTGTGTTCGATTTTTTAGGAGGATTGGTACATTGCCTTCCTCTGCTATTTGACTCATCATATACTCTACATTCTATTATAGAAGAAGTGCTGATAACATAGTTGGTAGTTAATATACAATTTGGTCCTTGAAAGTGGCAACTTGTGTCTCTTTGAAGTTTGTTCTTTGAGAGTTTTTATCTATACAAAGTCTTGAGGCTGAAATTGTTTACAAGTTGACAACTTTGGAGGGTAAACTTGGTAGAAAATTGACACTTTTTGCGATCAGTTTATATAGATATGCACTTTTAGGGACCAAAGTTTAACATGTCGCTTTCATGGACCAAATTGTATATTAAATCAAAAGTTGGAGGAGAACCTACTTGAATGGTAATTTCCCCCTAAAGTATGTGTGATTAGATTGGACATATATAGCTTTTCTGAAGTGGTAAGGAGAGAGTAAGAATAACCTAATGTTTTTCAACTAAGGAGGAAGAAACTATGCACTTATGCAGGTTTCTGACTATGAAGAAAGCAGGTTTTTCTCCAACAAAATGTTTGATGAAGAAGAAAGAAGTTATCTTGTGGGTTTTGCATTTTAGAATTATATCCCTTGATTGACAGGTGCTTGCCCTATAAACCCTCCTAATGAAATCTGGTTCTACTACCAGATATTAACTTGTATGCATCCTTTTTTTTTTCCTTAGAATATAATATTTTTCCCTAATTGTTATTAATTCTACTTTAGTCCATAATTATATATTGGAATTATTGAAAAATCATGATGTGTTTCTAAAATAAAAACGACTAAATATTTGGTCGAACTTTTTTTCCTATTCAGTGGTATTGTGCTCCGTTTGTCACTTGTCAGCATTTGGTATTTGTGGATAGAAAACAATGCCAGTTTTTTTGATAAAATGTTTCTACTTTTTCATCTTTTTGCATACCTAGTGGTTTCCTATGCATCTTTGTCTATGGCAACCCATTTTGGGGGGATTTCTTTCATTTTTTCTTGTTTTCTTTCTTTCTACTAATTTATTTTTCTAGACTACATATTTTTTTTAGCTCTATTCAGTAATATTTTTCTTTTTTTTGCAATTAAAACTTTTAAAGTAATTTCAATTGCACATTGAGGCTGTTTAAATTTGAGCCACAAAAGTTTATGAAATACAAATACATCAATATTAAGTATAAAAACTGTAAATGTAACTATAGCCACATCTTTTGGGTAGGAATGGGTGTAAATCATTCTAGTTAAAATTCTGTTACAGTTAGATGAATTACTCTGCTTATCGATTCTATTTTTCTTCTTATTCCCCTAACTCTTGTCACTTTATATACTCAATCTCACTCCCTTCCTAGATTTTATTGTCTTTCTTTGTGACAATGACACTAGTGTCCTTTTTTTGTGTCATTTACCTTCTTTTTCCCCCCTGCATTTTTTACTGTCAGGAATTTCTGGTCCTATGAGGCAACTTTTGGAGCAAAATGCTCAAGCATTTAGTCAAATTTCTGCCAATTTATCTACATTGAAGGTGAATATCTCAACTTTAATTTTTATTGGTATTTGTTTGTACATTCCTAAATACTGTTGCAAAAGATGATTTATAAGCCTTTTAAAATGATGTTGTAATACTTCTTAATGAATGGAAATACTCTGATGCTTTTTGTGAATTTCATAGTTTGCCTCTGATTATTGTGCACACATATTGCATCAGTTACTGTCTTTAGACTCATTTTTCCATTTAGATAACCTTATTCTGCATTCTGATCTGAAAGAGTGATTCAACATTCACTTTGTGTAAGGGGTCAAACCATCTGAACCTTGGACAAAATAGTTGTAACTTGCATTACAACAGCAATATGATAAGGTACTGGGGGAAAACATTAAATGTTTCATAGTTATTGATAATCTGATTTGATTAACAATTTGTTGGTAAATAAATTCATACTTCATTTCCAAGCTGTGCTCTAAACATTTAATGATGTAAGTTCTTTCAGTGCATATTCATGTTCTCATCATATTATTCATATATAAAATAGTGTTTGTTTGGCCTCCAAGCTGTGATAATGATCATGTTCTTTTATAAACAGTTTCAGGATAACATTGAACTCTTTTGTCAGACAAGGCGCAATATTAATACCGTTCTTAATGAGTATGTGATGTGAATATTATAAATAAGTTCATTATTAATATAATCCAAATCCATTTTGTTTAGAGCTTAATTTGATGTGTATTGCCTTTTGAAGTTTGCTCATTAAGTTTGTGCAGAATGAGAACGATGCCTGGCATAATGAGCCAAATGCCCCCTTTTCCTGTTTCCATGAATGAGGAACTTGCAAGTAGTATATTCCCCAATAAATCTGAGGTAAGCTATTGGATAACTGAACTTGTTTCATGTATTCCTTTATTGAAATTATACAATCATCCTTCCATGTGTTTTGTTAAACACGTTGCCACATAAATAGCCATAGTTTGAACATATTGAAAAAAGGAAATAAAGAAAGCAAAGAAATCATGAAGGGTAAAGTTTCTAATCAAGAATCACATACTGTGTTGTTTTTTTTACTCACGATCACAGAGTAATTTTACTTGTTAGTGTACATTTCAATTTTCAGAAGGGTTTGTTTTGGTTGGAAACTTGATTGCATCATAATATTTGTATTTTGTAAAGCAAAAGCTTTGATCTTTTCTTGTCTTAATGTGACAATATACTTGATCTGTCTGTCTACATGAGTAAAATATTTATAAACCATATCTAAAGAAACCACACAATAAGCACCAAATTGCAGTTTTAGTGTTAGGATGACCTACTGATCACTGTTTAGCTACAAGAGCCAGAGCTTCTTTTTTGATGATTCCTGTAATTTAGTTTCATTAAAGATGAATAAAATATCCAATACACATTTGAGCTCTACATCTTATACTAGACCTTTTTTTCTTGTTCAATTTTGGTTCTTAAAATGCACATATTTTTCAGTTAGATTTATGATCTGAAGTACAGAAAGTCGAGTATAAAAGTTGATTAGTTTATTTATTACCAATTCAAGGCAGCAAATTATTGACCCCATTCAAGATTGCCAACTCAGTGCACAAGTCTGGAGTTGTTGACATTTTTGAATGGAAATCTTAGCTGAAATTTTTTTGGGTGCTACATGCAATTGAGGAGCTGCAGAATAACTGATATCACACTATCTCAGGTCTTTCCAGAGTTTTTCATCCATGTTTGATCTTCTCTCGATAATTTTATTTTGTTTGTAGGAAAATTTGCACTCCTGTTGTAATAAACTAAACATTTCCATTGCCAGAAAAAGAAAAAAGATAGGAAACCAATTGGCAATGGATTGAGCTTATTTACCATTCATTTGGTTTTGGATTATTGGTAATTGTATCATGGGAAAGGAACTGATGTAAACCTATGGTGCTAGTTAGCCATGGTTATTAGCTGTTTTGTAATTTGTATGCGAAATCATTATTTACATCCTTGGTTGTACATGAGGGGAACAAATTGAGTCATTTGCATTTTGTTGAACTGCCTGACAGCTAACAGCTTCTGCATTAAAGGGTCAACAAATTAATTGACACCCATTTTGTTGGATGTTAAATATATGATTTTGACATGCTTATTTATTGTCCTTCTTTTTTTCTTTCTCTTTGATGCTATAAATTTAACCCTTCGATGAGAAATGTGATTAAGGAAAGTAGTTAGGAATAAAAAAAGAAGATTGGTGGTAGTGAATAAACAAAGTGATTCCACCAGACAGCATCATATCTAACCCTTATGATGGAAACACTTGTGCAGATAGGTTGGTTAGTCTCTCACGGGACTAGTATAGTTGGTTTTTGCTGGTGGGATTATGTCCCTAGCATCATTGCTATTTTTGTAACTCAAATATTTATCTTGTCGATAATGAACTATTGTATCAAGAGATGTTGGGTCTATCTGAAGGGATTAGTTTCCCATAGTGATAAACCAAGATTTGAATCCCTGATGAGAGATATGTCTATGTTTAATGTCCAATCATATCAGGACAAAACCCACTCTCAAATTTAATTCGGAAAACTAATTGGGCGTTGCTTTTTTCAAACATTTTTTTCCCTAATTGCACAATTTCTAATTTTTTGACAAATGTTTTTTCAAAGGTCATTTTTTTAACAGTTTCAGAATTTAAATTCTGAAATTCAATTTTTCCCTTACTTTTCATAAGCAGCAAGTTTCAATGTTACAGTAGCTTTGTTGTATCATACTTTTTTAACCCACTTGTATGCAGTGTCGCACACTTCTTTTCAGTGTCCTTGGTGTTGCAGTGTTGCAGACATGATTCATCAAACTACTGGGCCATCATTTCATTACAGAAAACTTTTGAAATTTACTTTTGAAATGAGAGGTTATCTTTTACATCTCTCTCACTCTGTTGGATGTTGAATTATGAAAAGTGGAATATACTTTAAAGGATAAAAATGTGAAATTGATTAGAAATTTAAAGGATAATTTTTTATAACTATAATTTATTTTGCCTATGCATGCTGATCAAACCATGCCTTCAAAGGTTCCTCAAGCCCACTAAATTTTTGTGTCGACGAGGGTAAAATAAGTGTTGGTCTTGAGCCTTGGAAAAGGTGTTGGGTGTGTTAAAATTAAACTAACAGAGTATATAAAAAGTGTCTACCAGATAATATTGAGTGATATTTATAACGCTTAAGTACAAGTTTGTCACAACTGTGACATTAATTATGTACAGCCAGAGGTAATTCCAATAGATCATAGATTACTTTAACCGCTGAATATTGTAATGTGAAATTGTGTATGAGGATCCAAACTTGTATCACAATGTTTGTGTATGAAGGAAGTTCCCATGGTAAGAGAATGACCTCTTTTTACAATCAAAGAAATATCAATGTATTTTGGATATTAATAGACTATTAATGAGAAGCACACATTCTAGGCTTGCATAAAAGATTAAGACATTATGGCCAGTGAAACCTTGACATCTGAACCTTCATTTCCTTGCACAATATCTCCAATTCCTTCACTCTCCGTTCCATTCTCTCAAGGTTGTCTCATATCTTGTTTCTCTTCCAAGAAGCTATCTGTCTTGTCATAGTGCAAAATGATTTGGGAAGGGTTCATGATTTCACTTTCCTCAATGATTAAGTCACTTGATGGAATGTTGGTTTGTTGAGAAATAAGAGCCTGCATTGCAATCATTGGAGGTATTCTCGGGTTCTTTGCAAGATCCTTACACACTTCAAAGCTTAGTTTATTGTAATTAAGACATCTACATAATCTTGACCTCTCCTCAAATGCCAGCATCGGATGAGACTGCAATTCATAATTTGTTCTAAAAATGAGAGAATTTCATATGATCGTGGAAGTCAAAACCTGGCAGTATGGAAATGTAACAAAACCTTGCTATGTAAAATTCTATCAAGGACGTTAGCAATGTTTTGGATGTAATTTTTCTTTTGAGTGAATAGGCAATTTAGTCCCTGAGATTGCACCTATTTTGAATATTAGTCCCTAACTTAATATTAAATTCAAAATAGTCCCTATCTTTGCATAAGTGTTGCAAAATAGTCCTTCCGTTAAATTTTAAAGTAACGCCGTTAGTGAGGTCAATTTTAGTGCCACGTGACACTAAAGGATGACGTGGCATGACACGTGGACGTGCATGATGCCATGTCATTTGATGATAACAAAACGAGTAAATAGATAATTTAGTCCCTGACTTTGTACCCCTGTTGCATATTAATCCCTAACTTAATGAAAAATTCAAAATAGTCCCTATCTTTTACATAAGTATTGCAAAATAGTCATTCCGTTAAATTTTAAAGTAATGTTGTTAGTAAGGTCAATTTTAGTGTCACGTCATTTGATGATGATAGAATGAGTGACTTCTTCAAATTTGATGGTTTTGAACCAATTGAGGCATATATACGAAAAAGAACTCACACACACTTGCACAAATAAAAAGAACCAAAAATCCACAGCAACAACCTTATCTCTGTAGCTGTCAACACCAATGGACGAGGTCTGCATAACCATTCTCTTTTCCTCTTTTTTTTTTACTTCAATTACCATCAATGTATCATTTTGGGTTCTGATTTTTTTTGTGTGTTTTGAATAGGAAGAGAAAAAACCAGAGGAAAACAAAGTGGATGAGAAAAAAGCAAATGAAGAAGAAAAGAAAGAAGAAGAGAAAAAACCAGAGGAATCAAAAGATGACAAGGAATCCAAGGAGGAATCTGTGCTGCCAGAAATCGTGCTAGGCACAATCTTTGCAATGCATGGACACTTTAAGTATGATTTCTGGCATATTTTAAGTTAGGGACTATTTTGCAACACTTATGCAAAAGATAGGGACTATTTTGAATTTTTCATTAAGTTAGGGACTAATATGTAACAGGGGTACAAAGTCAGGGACTAAATTACCTATTTACTCGTTTTATTATCATCAAATGACGTGGCATCAAGCACGTCCACGTGTCATGTCACGTTATCCTTTAGTGCCACGTGGATAGTCCACGTGGCACTAAAATTGACCTCACTAACAGCGTTACTTTAAAACTTAACGGAAGGACTATTTTGCAACACTTATGCAAAGATAGAGACTATTTTGAATTTAATATTAAGTTAGGGACTAATATGCAAAATGGGTACAATCTCAGGGACTAAATTGTCTATTCACTCTTTTTCTTTTTCTGCTAAGGTCAAGAGATTTTTCCTGTATTGTACTAGCTTGGATGGGCCACACCTTGTGTTCCAATCATGCTATTTTATCAATAAATTTTGCTTTTGTCCTCTTAAAAAAATAAAAAAATCTATCATTGGAAACAAGAACATATCTAAGAGTTGGAAGAACTAAAAATAGGGAGAAAATTTGCAAAAACATAAGATGACATTTTATAATTATTAACATCATCAACATGGAATAAAGAATCAACATTTTTATATTATTATTATTATTATTTAGGTAATAAAATAAATAAAATTTCCATAGATCACTTTAATAAGAAGAGTTTAATTTCTATATAGTGCCAATGTAACATCACTGACAGTGTAATTCTGGAGACAATTTTAGAAATAATAATAAAAAAATTCAATACCCTACCCATAATTTTTGTAGCTGTCCTGAACAAGGAATTTCATTATCTAGAATTGGTTTTGAACTTAAAAGTTGTGTGGATAGCAAGATGAACAAAAATATACATACTATAATAATGCCAAAATTAGTCAAAGTTGCAGATAATAAGAACAAAAGAAACTTTATAGTAATGCCAACATTTGGCCAAGTCACTTCCCATCTGGTCGGAGTACTTCCCCTTATCTTTTATTTTTGTTTGAGTTTTAGAAATTTCACAATTCATATGGTTCTTCAGAAAGTTAATAATGCATAACAGATGCAATAGAAAAAGGGTATGTGACCAAGGGGGTCTGCTGAGTTGCCCTGTACTTGTTTTCGATTCCTATAAATAAAAAGGAAAAGAAAAGAAGGGTATGTGACATTCACCTGAAGATAGATGTCAATGGCTCTGTACACCCCATCAAAGCAATCCCTAGCACAATCTGGCAAACATTCAGCAACTGCAAGAAATTTAGTGACCTTGAGGTTCTGATCAGGGGATATCTCTATCAAATACTTGTCTACTAATCTACCAACTTTTTTCAACTTTTGTACACATACCCCATCAGAGCCATTCATATCAACAAATTGTTTAATCAATCTTATCACAAATGTTACATCATAATATAGTCCCATATGATGCCCAGAGAATAGTAGATCATCCAAAGTTGCTTGCTCAAGCACCCCACCAATCAATTTCTCAATTTCAATTCTGCAATCTCTACTCATCCCAAATCTTGACACAATCCTTAATACCCAAAAAAGGCCTCTACAAGAAAAACTCTTGTTACCAACAAATATGACCCCATAAACAGCTGTTTCTGCTAGACCAGCATACTCAACACTGTTGTTGCAATTAACCTCTCTTGTTGGAGTCACTATTTTCAGATAATGAAGCAGAAATCTTGTGATAATTAAGTTGTTGTTATCTGTTTTGTAAGCTCCAATTGTCTGGAGAATCTTCTCAATGATCTTTGGGGGTAAAGTAGCCAAATCCTCAAACCACCCTGCTTTGTTAGGCAAAGTTGACTTTACAGTCTTGGGAGTAACTCGTGATGAATAAGAAAATCTCTTGGCTGAACTGCTCTCAGGAGACGATGGGGATGATGAAGATGAGGAGTTGAAGAGGGTTGCCTCATAATTTTGATCCATTTTTGCTAAGAGTGCACCAATAATCTTCTCTAATAGACCATAGCTATCAGAAAATGTGGAAAATATCTCAATTTTTTAGACTTACAAGTATTTCATTCCATGTCCAGTAGTGGATTCCTTCAAGAAAGATTTCTATTTGTTGCAAGAGATTGTTGGTGAAGACCTCCTCAGTCATTCCAAGATAAATGGCACAGCAATGGAGGATAAGCACAATGGACACATTGATAGGGATTTTGCCATTGTTGTAGCAGAATCTTGAAACCAGCTCAAACCCTTGTGGCCCTCCAGGGAAATCATTGATTTCGATGCTCAAGGTCTTGCTGTGGCACATTCTCTTTTCATTGCTCAAGATTTTCTTTATTCTTCCACAGTATTTTGATATGAACTTCTGCAAAATAAATGAAATTAGATTGATTCACCTGATGAGACATTGGATTTTGCATCATTTTTTCTTTGAATCTAACAATGTTAGAGGATAAATAAGAAAAGAAAACACTAATGAATTCCTAGAATATCTTGTCCAAAAGGAATATTTCCTCATCATTGATGTGGATTTGCAAGTCACTGTGCTTCGGCATAGCTGCTACTTCTGCATTCAGCAAAGACGGGAAATTGTATATTGGGAAAAATGGAAATGAATGATTATATATATTATATATACCTATATATGTATGAGTGTGAGGAATATTGCCTTTTAAATCTTATCATAAATACTTAAAACTAAAATATTTATGTGAGTTTTTTTTCAAAAAAATTATTTTTTTATGCACTATTAGTGTAAAAAAGGTTATTCGATCTATCAATCAATTAAAAAATATAATTGATATAATTTTTAATATAATTATTATAAAATTCATAAAATTTATTATATATGATACTTTTTGTAATTGAATATTAGTATAAATGCTAGTATTATACTATTAATATATATATATATATATATATATATATATATATATATATATATATATATATATATATTATCTATTCTTTTTAAAATGTCATAATTATTTTAAGGACTTGTAGGATTTTTTTTAGTGAATAATACTCATCTCATTTCAAAACCCTTTTATTTTGACTGTTCATGAACAATAGTTTACAAACCAAATTTACTCTTTTCATTTATATATATGGTCCGGTTATATAAGATATATAAGATTATTTGGAATAAAAATAAGAGGGAGGGAAGGATAATCAAATAGGTCGTTTCTACTATAAAAAATTAACATATTAACAATTCACATTTACCAATAAAAAATGGTCAGTTATATACAAATGAAGATCCAGTATGGCCAGGTTATATCATGAGAATCTTAGTATCTTACCCAATCCTCATGGCCAATGTGGCGCTTCATTGTTTCTACACGGAAGAGGGTGCTACTTCATCTTCATCTCACATCTCAACAACCAATCAAAATCAAATTATGAACAAAGTTTCTGCTACAATTACCCAATACAGAGTTACCTATCCAATAATTTTCATTGAACCCCATTTGTTTCTTTTGTCTCTTAATTATTTATTCTCAATATAATATTTTATTTTGGTTTTCTAATGTATATGCATCTCTGCCGTGCGTTCACAGTTTCAATTATGATGTTACGTGGTTTTGACTATTTCAAGATAGATTCCATGTGTGACAAGTTCTGAAGCATTATTTGTAAACTATTGATAATGATGGAGAGTGTGTGTGTGTGAGTGTGAGTGTGTCTTATTTAATATTTATGTGGCTAAATTGTCCTCTTGTATGAACAAGTTGTCCTATATTGCGAAATGAGATAGATTTTAAAACAAAATGACAATGATTTTTTTGCTGTTGAAAGTAACAAGTTGGGGCAACGAATGGTAATGGAGTATGTGAAGGTTTGTCAAAAAGTGTGACTGTTAAACAATTTTCAGCTGTGTCACGTATGCATGCCTTGGCTTTGGAGTTTGGATTTACTTGAGTCATGATGTACTTCCTGAACATGTGAAGATGGACATTAATAGGGAACCATGGGATCCATTATTGTTTCTTAAAGAAAGTGAAAAGAAAATATTGGTTAAAAAAAGAACTAATGTTTTTAGTAAGACCAACATATTATACTGAATATGTTGAACTAACTTTGTGTTTGATGATCATGCATTTGACACTAGTGATGAATCTAAAAAATTTTATGTTATGAGGATAATACTTATACATAAATCTGTGGGAGTAATTCTCATAATTTTTATAACACATTTCAAATTATGAGGATAGTTTATTATCACACATTTATATTTTATTAAAAAAAATTAAAGTTAGTGGGACAATTGTCCCAAAACTCAACATGTGGATGCATCACTGTTTAGTGGTTAAAAAAGATATAACATACATTTCTTGCCACATATGCAAGACAATAGCAATTTTTTATACTTTCTCAAATTTTGTCTATTAAATTCCATAATGTCATATATTAAGTTTGTAGTTATGATTAGATTTTTGAGTTATCATACCATTAACAATTTTGTTGACGACTGATTTTTTATTAAGAATTTGATTTGTTATTTTTAGTAGTGTTTCTTCTCAATTATATGGGATCTTTTTTTTTTTAATTATATTTTTTTATTTATGAGATTCAAATTTAAGACCATGAAAATTAAATTTAATATAGTTAAATCATTGACTTATTAATATAGTTGTGATTAGATTAAGGGTGAGTAAAATTACAATTTAGCATAAAAGATTAAACTGGGAGAAGGTTCACACACATAAGGTGAGGATTTTAAGTAATATTATGTATTATATATGGCATGGCTATTGGTTGCTCCGCTTAACAGCCATTTTAAAAAAATTGGTTTCACATGAATGTTTGCCCACACCTATTGGCTGTTTGAGAATTAATATTGATATCTAAATTTATTATAAGATTCTTAATACCTGTGAATAGCGGTCCCTTCGAATCAAAGGATTTTGACTAAAAAGGAATAATTTCATTGGAAATTTATCAAATGAGAGTATTTTTTGAATTAAGTTCTAAATAAGAGTAAGTCGTAGGAATTTTTACTACTTCATAAAATTTATGACTTCGGTCTTTTATTTTTTTTTTATTTTTTTAATATTAAAGTCCTAAAAACTCTAACAACTTCAAAGTCATGCTTTAGTTTTTATTTTTATTTTTAATTATTTATATAAAGTTGTAAAATTTTTAACCAGTTCAAAGTAATATTAATTATTTTTTAATTATTTATTTGATTTGAAGGAATTCAAAGTTGTGCTATTTTTTTTTAAAAAAATTAAATTAGTTTTCAACTCTAAAGTAGTTTTAATTTATACTTCTATATTTTATTCTATTTAATATTTTCTATATTTTTGCTACTAATGTTAAGGATTATTATTTGTTTTGTAAATTAAAAAAATGATGTAAACAAAAGACTTAAATTTAAACAAAAAAGTATTACATATAGATTTGTTTAAGAAAAATATTAATAGTAGGATGATGTCCTACAATAAATTCTTCTAGATATGCGTCATAGTCTTTCATCTTGTTACACTTAATTTGTTGGTGATTGTTCTCTTCTTATTCTACGACTTCTCCGTCCTCTTTTTCTAGGATCCTCATGTGTAACTGTTTGTTTTTGTTGAGAAACATCATCACTAGCATGATCATCATCATTATTATTATTATTATTATTATCACCATCTTCCTCCTCATCCTCATGATCCATGTCATATATATGAATAGGTAATGATGAACGATATCAAGAACTTGATGGTGGTGGGTTCTATGCAGATGATGAAGTGTTGAAAGTGATAATAAACATTTGTGAGTGTGTTTCAAAAATATTTGAAGTGGAAAAAACTTGAAATGAGTATTGAGTATTCTTTAAATTTATGTTTTTATTTAATTTGTATTGTTCAGTTTATATTAACGTATTATGTTATTCATATTTTAATAACTACTTTTATTATTAAATTATTTTTTTTATTGTTAATATTAAAATAATTTTATAAAGTAAAGTTAATTAATAGCACCCTACGAAATTATTAGTTTACTTAATGATAAATGCAAAAATTAATTAAAAAATATTAAAAAAGACTTTAATATTATTTGATAAATTTTGTTAATATTAAGTTAATATCAATAACAAAAATATAAAAAACATTGAAAAAAAAACTATTAAAAAAAAATAGAGAAGCAATAGAAATTTAAAAAAATCTTTCAAAATTAATTTAAAACAAAAAATTATGACAATTTTAAAGTCATAAAAAATGTATGATGTTATATAATTTTTTTTTAAAAAAAATTGATGTCATTAGAGTTTTTATGACTTCACTATTAAAATAAATAAAAAAAAGTTGAAGTGATGAATTTTTTTATTATTTCATTCTCAAAAATCGTAAAAGTTCCTATGACTTATATCTTTTTTTTTTTTTTTTTATCAAAACCCGTTAGATCAAGGTTTGAATTGAAATCCTACATCATCATGAAGATATATCCTAACATTTTTTCCTATAAAAATGGCATCTAACTTCTACGGTTACCCTTAGAGTGACGCTTAGCCCCCGAAGATTGTGAAGCAACACAAACCACAGCCAAGAAAACTAATAACTAAAGCTACCATGATATTGAAGCCCAGTTAAAACCTTCATGGAAGCTCTTTGTTCCGTGGATATATTCTAAGTGGAGAGGATTAATATCACGCTCTTCAACATTTTTTAATTTATATATATATATATATATATATATATATATATATATATATATATATATATATATATATATATATATATATATATAAATGAATATGTAAGACTCATTACTTTGAACATGAGAATCACATACTTATAAGACCCACATAAATTTTACCAAATTAGATGGAGTATGTCAAAAAGTGTTAACAAATGTGTTACTAGTATATATTTTTTTTTGTCTGAAAATGAAAGCTTCAGAGTAGGCAATGTGGCTGGGTAGAGTGTCCAAAGATAAAGTATGTTAGAAAGTGTTGGAAAATTTGTCATTATACGTTCACGTAAGATGAGTGATTTATTAACAGAATTATGACAACGGAAAATAGACATGACTAATTTGAAAGAATGTTTTTTTGGACTAAAATATTAATATAACCTAATATATTTTTTTTGGGAGAAATATGTAACCTAATATATAGTATATATTAACAATTTAAAAGCATGATAAAAAATATTACCAACATATATTTATTAAAAACAAACTTACTTTATTAATTTTTCAACTCGTGTAAATAACTATGCATTCATATAATTAAATTACGTGAACCAATATAAAGGGACAAGGGTTATGTTTTTTTTTTCTTCCAAAAGACTACATACATAGCCATTCACAAACATTACATATAATCTTTGAACAAAAACTATAAAATAAAATTTGAATCAACCCAAAGGTCATGTAATATATTAAAATGCCATATACGAATTCTTACATGCTACGTGACACATTTAACAAAAAAAGGTAAAATAATATGTAAAAGAAAAAAGCTACAAAAATATGTGTAAACTGGTTCTATACAAGTAAAAGGTTACAAACTAAACAATAATTAAAAGTAAAAAAAAAACTATTTCATAAATGCAGTGAAGAGTTACAAAATTCGTGCGTTAGTTCACACTATAAAATTTACAAATAGTCAATAATTGGTTCAACAATTTCCAAATATAAAGAAATATAACTAAAAGCTGTCAAGTTTATAAATAAAAGAAATATTTAAATTGTCCTCCGTGGTGATGTTCCATGATTTTCAAGCACATTACTAAAGTTAGACGAACATCTTGAATCTCTTGTCCCAACTGAAATAAAAAGACATAAAAAAAACCCATAAAGTAGATATTAAACAAGCAAATTAACCCAAATTAGAAAAGTCAAGTTAATAACCATTACTTTACCTTGTTTCCCTTGACATTTTGCATAAGAAAATCAACTTGTTCCTTCAAGACGTCAACTTGTGCAACTTGATCCTTAAGTGCGTTGATTTCAACTTGCAGTTTTCTCATCTTTACAGACTCAGAGGAAGATACTGATCTCGTGGAGTGTGAAATAGACTCAGTGTCATGAGATGGTGTTACCCCAAGTTCCATTCCTCCAACATATTCAGGATGTTCCTTTTCAAAAGCTCTAGCAAAGGCCTTATTTTTGGAAGAAGTCTTTTGAATTTCATTATGCAATTGTTCCTGCATATAAATTGAATACACACATAAACAAATTGTGATAATCAATAGCAGTGAAGTACAAACAACAATAAATTAAGTCTTTAAAAAGGTACATTGTACATACATATTCTTGCCTAGCTGCTTCATTAACAAATGATCCATCCTTCTTTCTATGAGAGTTTGGATACATTTCTTCTTTGGTGCATTGTTGTGATTCCTAAAATTAAACACCATACAATAAATATATTTGTACAATGAAATTAATGGTTAAATTATCAAACAACAATAGATTAAGTGAAGCATACCACCTCATCCCTGTTCCTTACAACCGTCCTGGAGTCAAACTCAAATGTATGAGGGATTATTTTCTTGGCCTCACAGAATGAGCTTGGAATCTTTGCATGTCCAAAAGCATCATTCAATAGTTCTAAAATCATTGTCATGGCCTTGTCGCTCATTCCACATTTGATATGGTGCAACTTTACTAAAAAAGATAATCTTGAGTATTTTGTACACCCTTCATACAATGGTGGCTCTTCATCTTTGGCTAATTCATAAAACTCTTCAGCTTCATGCTTGTCTTGAGTTGCATTTGACATCAAATTTTCATCTCAATCAATCTCTACATTTGAAACAATGGGTGCTTTGTTTGTATGGTGTGTATCAACTCTAAAAGCATCATTGATCATGTTTTGCATAGGATTTTCAACAACAACAATGTCCTTAACTGAGATGTCCCTAACTTTTCTTACTTTGGACTCCCCGTGATAGATCCATGTAGTGTATGTTACTGGAAAAGGTGTACACATTAAGTGATCATACAGTATTTCCCTACACTGCCATTTTTTGAAACCACATCGTTTACAAGGACATATTGTCTTTCCATTTACTGATTGATGTTCAAATGCAAAATTAATAAATCCCCTAACCCCTTGCTCATATCCAATGGAGTTCTGTGGCTTCATAATCCATGACTTATCCATTGCTTCAAGATATTAAATCTGGATTTAAACACAGCACACCAATTAATATAAACTACCCTAAACTTCAAACTAGGACAAATTTGACTAATACATGTTGGCAAGACTATAAAAAACTTCGTACCCCATTACCTAGAGGCTCTTCGCTATGCGAAGGTATGGGGGAGGGATGTTGTACGCAGCCTTACCAAGACTATATACATTAGAAATTGAATGATTTATACACTAAAAATAAAGTTATGAAATTGGGCTTGAGTCATGACTTTAAAAGTGCTACCATTCATCCACACCTCATTACTTGGCACAAAAGCCATATTGTTAACAACAACTCATACTACACATAATCTCTCCACCACTAGCCCAGATACTTAACAGCTTATTGATAGTACTATAAGTTGTTTAGCAAGATTTTTTATTATAGAATTTATCCATTTAATAGATGGTTTTAAGATAGCTGAACCATATTTGACAACAGAACCTCATCACTTTATAAACAATATTATTGCAAATTCCTAGGAAACAAAAAAGTGAAACTAATCCCAGCTGAAATATAAAAATGGACAGATCATTGCAACTATAAAGCATAGGATAACTAACCAAACAATGCATTTTGACTAGAATGATGATGTTAAAGATCATTAAAATAATTCAAAAGAATAACTCTCAAACACTAAAACTATAATCTGAGTAACTAGAAGAACCTTTTAACCCAACTACAACTTTTAGCAGCATCCATAGAAATGTATATTGAAAAACAAAACATAAACACTATACCTTGCCAAACTTGGTATGAATGGGAAGCCCAACCTCTTTAATTTTAGAGACCTGAAAGGGGTCACAGTCACATTAGATCATGAAGAAATTAAATTACTCGAAGAAAACATTGGTACTATTAATTGCAGTTACTGAGCACTCCAAAGGAAACACAATCTGGAATTTGGAAGTATGTGATTACCAAAAAATCATTTTCCTCAGAAGAAATGAATTTGAACATAACACATTGGGCACGGTGGCATACTTTGCTCAACTGACTTTCCCCCCTCCGCTCTTTTTCTCAGTGAAATTCTCATCCTCTACTATTTCGTAACCAATTTCCATTACTTAAAAGAGTTGAAAGACAACACAAAAAATTAAAAGATCATTTACCACGAAAATATAATTGAGCAAAGCACAAAAGCTAAAAGTAAAAAGAAAAAAAGAGTAAAAGGCTTCATCAGTTACCATTCAAAGTGCAAACTTGTTGTCAATGGGATCAAATGGAATCGAGAAAACAAACTAAAAGCTAAAGACTTTCATCTAACCCTCCAGCACATAATTGTAACATTTTTATGCAATCCGATTGCGAAGCACATCAATATATGTTAATGGAGCATCCAATAAAACTGAGAAGCGGGAATTAGAGTGTACCTTATTATTTACTGGCATTATATTGTTGATTTCTTTTGGGGTGAAGGATGTTGTAGGCTTTGGGAACAGACAAGTGGGGGTTCCATTATTGGAATCTTCCACACAAAAATTAATATCTCAGAATCACAAACCAAATTTCTTCAAGCAAACATAAAATGGTGCCAATTTCTTTAAACTGCCGCAATATCAGTGATATAATTTATTTAAACTGTTGTAAATTTCCAATATTTCTCCAAAGTCCTTCCGCCTTGCCAGGCTTAGCTAAGTTGTTAGTTTCTCAATTTTTTCAGGATTTAAATTTTAGTCTTTCAATTTTTTTAATTACTTCTCAAGATTAATTTCTTATTTTTTATATATTTTCAACAATAAAAATAAAAATAATAAAGAACTAAAAATAAATAACTTTTAGGGACTAAAAATATTTACATAAAATTAATAAAAAACTAAAAGTTGTCAAATAAATTTTAAGAAACTAAAAATTGAGAGAATAAAAACTTAATTAACCCACAAAGATATTATTTCATTTAAGATGATTAGTAGGAAAACACACTTTTTTTTTCTACTACACACTATAATTAGTTACTCTCATCCCATAATAAATATTATACAACAATAACAATAAAATTTGATCTCATTAGATAATAAAATTTGATGTTTTAATAATATACACTATATTTAGAACATGCATCATTTGGAACAGGATTGTATCTAATCTTCATTATCTATAATCTATTCAACGGTCAATCTTATAGTTATGTACACGATAATATGTAATCAAAGTAAAAAAGAAATGTTTTCTCATTTTTTTAATAGCACTGTACGTGGAGTGACGTCCTGATTGAGATTGAACAACACCTTGCTTCTCTGTCTTTCTAGCTACCATGGGAAAGTACATTAACAATTTGTCAAGATATAACTTTTTAATATAACAATTTATTAAACAATTCTTTAAATCAAACATATGCATGTTTGTCATGATCCTCCCGGCGCCGGCCACGTAAATTACTATATATTGTATGAGTTGTGCAAGAGATGTGAAATTGTTAAGCTTCATCGGAGGTTGAACATTTCAAGTTGAAACTAGAAACTAGTATTTACTAGCTTTATTAATTGCATGTGCTTTCTTCATGTTTTTTTATTCATGGGAAGAAAAAAAAAAAGACCCTACCCTAAGCCATATCCTTACTGAGATAATTAATCAATTCTTTAAAAAATTATAATATATATATATATATATATATATATATATATATATATATATATATATATTTATAATTTTTTATATCAAACCCAATTAATTTTAATTATTTTAATTTTGATCTAATCAAATGATATTTTTAAATTCCATAACTAGTTTTCTCAATCAACAATAACTTTTTTCACATGCTATGTTTCAAATATTTTGAATCTTCTTAATTAAAATCTATACTTAAGTTTAGTTAATCTAATATGAATTTAAATTTTAAATTTTGACACACCATTTCAATTTAATAAACACATTAATGATGTATTTAGATTCACATAATATTAATTGGCTATATAAAAAAAAAATAAAAAATGTTAAAACAATTGAAATCAAATCTCTATAACCGCTAATTAATTAATAAAGCTATACAATTAATATTAACCCATTTTTTTAATGGAAAAAGAAATATTATTGAAACAAACTGATACAAAAGCACAAGATGTGCCATTGTAATAGAAAAATTACAAAAGTTAGCCTCATACAATTGCTCATATCTTAATCTGTCGTCTCTATATATCCCACGTGTTAGTCAAAATTGGGTCACTTAATATATACTAGATCATTTCCCAAAAACACTAAAAGTAACCCTTTTTATAACCGACGGTGCCATACGTAAAAGTACTATACGGTATTATTGGGAGTTAGTGTTATGAACAAATACTAATTAAAGTATTTGATCATAATGAAAGTAAATAGTATAATGACTTTACAGGAATATTTTATCTACAATGTCGGGAATTTAAATTTTGCTTTATTTTGAAAGAAGATTGTATCCAGCTAGTCCCATTAATTATCTAATCAACGGTTAATCTTATAGTTATGCATGTGCATTAGAATACCTAATCAACGGGGAAAAAATAAAATAAAACGCTCTTCCTACATTTTGTAATTAATAACTTATAAACACCGTGGAGTCATGTTCTGATTGAGATTGCACAACAGTGACAACACCTAACTTATACATCTACCATGTGAGAGTCCATTAACAATTTCTCAAGATATAGTTTTTTTTTTTTTTAATATCAGAATGATTTTTTAATCAAACATGCATGTTTGTCGTGATAGAATATCCTCCAGTGCCAAGTTAATTACTAGTATTATATGAGTCGTGCATGACTGCCACTTCATCGGAGGTTGAATGTTGAAACTATAACTGGCATCCACTTGCGCTAATTGTGTTTGTCTGTGGTTTGTAATACTAATGAATGATTAACCAATTATTTTAATACAAGATTTCAAAATCATTTGTGATGCATGTTTTTTCATTGGTGTACAACGAACCTAGTGGGTTATTTTATTTGTGATGCATATATTAAGTTAAATTAAATTAATATATTTTTTTTTCCTTTTTCAATTAGTTACTATGATGTAAGCAAATTATATTTCCTTAATTAGTTTTTTCATTCAATAATTTTTTTTCTCACATGATGTGATTTAAATATTATTTATTCCTCTTAAATTATATTCTATTACTTATTTAATCTAATTTAAATTTTGAAACACCTAAGAAATACATAAATGGTGTATCTAGATTTACATAGCTGGCTCTATGAAATAAAAGAAAGTAATTGGGATCAAATTAATCAATGGATCCAATTAACTCACAATACTATAGCTCACATCTTAGTTTGTCTATATTATATTTGTCCACACAATAACAACTCATATTGTGTCAATAGACTAGCATAATTATTTTAATTTTAAAAAAAAGAAAGAAAAATTACAACGTGAAAACAATAGAAAAACATAAAAAAAATATTTCAAAATTTTAACTGAGCCCATTTGTTTGAGAATCAACACTGGGTCAAAAGCTCATAGCTCCTAACTAAATCAGAACCAACTCGATACAATATATAAATGGTGGAATGTCAAAGAGTACATATACAAGGTGACAAATATGATACTGCATCAAAATATTGCCCCTAAACTGGCATTTTCATAATACTGAAAATCACAATTTTTCAGTCAAACATGTCCCACTCCCTCCTTCGTTGCTTTTGTATGACTACCATATGTCAAAGAAATAGACGGGGATATCATATGGACCACATGCTGTCGCTCAATTCATACGCAACTCTTTGGCTGAACGTTGCAGGTTGAAACTTCAAAGAGCATTTACTTGCGCTTATTCTGCATAAGCTACCACAGGTACTATACGACAAATAAAAATATTAACCAAAGTTAACTTAACTTGTAAGATGGAATTCTATTAAATATATATATGGTATTGAATTCAGTGTTTAGAGCCCATAAAGTTCTACCAGTCAATCAACAATATCAAATAGACACGAACAAGTAATAATAGCACTTTTTTTTAAGAGATTATATGTATTTTTTTTTTTTTTTTACGGGAGTAATTCTACTTGATCTAAGATCACTGTGAGCGAACAAGAATACTTCAAATTTTTAACACCAAACGAAGCTATATGCATATATTTGAGATCGAATTCGAAACTAGTAATTGTCGTAGAACATTTTGGTACCGACAAAGTCGTGAACAAGTAATAGCATAGCACATAAACACAACAAGATCCAAAACCAAAAACTGTTGCCACATACTACTCCTGTGTACGTCACATTTCTCAACACACGACCCCAAACATTATTAACGATTCCATTTATTGCTACCTCCAACTGTCTGTGTCTAGTTTCTACCGCATTTACAAACCCCAAAATCTCGTAATATTCCGCGACAAATTGAATAAATTAATAAATTAATAACTACTATTTTTATTTTCGGCTATCCATTAAAGTAAACAAGTCACATTATTCCTAAAAAAATCAAAAACAAATTTATACATTGACAAATGAGTAATTTTCTCAAATTTTTTTTTTATAAAATTATATTTATTTTATACTTGAGATTTTGAGTGAAATGAGATGATGAGGGATATAATTAAATTATAGGATTGAAATGGTGGGTAACTCGGCGAGAGAGGCGGCGCAGCATGACATCGACAACATCCGGAAAGGCGGCAGTGGCGTTGGGGTGGGCGTAGGTGAGGGTGGGGATTAGCCCAATGAGCACCTCACGCATTCTCTCAACCTCTTTCTCCCCAAATCCCAACAGTACCTCCTCAATCATCATCTTCTCCTTTCCTTCAATCACTTCCCTCTCATCAATGAACACCGAATACGTATCCCTCTCCCTAGGAAAATACCACTTATATTGCGTATACGCCGTATGCTCCGAAAAAAATACGGGAATACACCCCGCCAGTACGGAATCAAACGTCGACCGGCGCGTGAAGGAATCCCCCGGCGCCTGGAGGCAGAAGGTGGATTTTTCCATCACCTCGAGCACGTTCATGGGGTTGTGGCATTTGCTGTCTCCACTCGCGCACCGGACCAAAACGCAACGTTTTGAGGCTTGGCACTGCGAGACGATGTGGTCGCGGACTTTTGCCTTTTGTAACCCCGGGCGCGTGCCACCGACGAAGGAGAAGAGGTGGGGCCTGGCGCGTCGGCGGAGATGGGACTGCCACGTCAGCGTTTGGGCTAGGGTTTTGGGGTGGAAGTAGGAGGGGTAGGGGATGGCGAACTGGTTGTGGCCTCTCCAGGGTTGTCGTTCGACTGTTAGCACCGACATGTTGAGGACAGGTGGGAGGTTAAGGAAGATGTTTGCTCCGAAGTCGGACCCACCTTCTGTGCGCATGAAATCCCACGCGGTTCGACCCAGGGCAACGAAATGGTCCTTACCTACAGTTATCAAAATTCACCACTAAAAACAAATTAGTCACTCAATAATTTTAATAGGATTTATCCTTAAAATTTACTGATCTCAAACTTGTTTATTTTTTTCCAATTATTAAATTTTATCATTGATTAATTAGTATTTGACAGCGATTAAACTTTTTAAAAATACTTCTCTCAAGTTATATTTTTTTGTGAAAAATTACCATAAAATGTGTTAGAAATTCTCAATGTTTGGTTAAAATTGGTCTTAATTCTTTAATTTTAAAAATGATAATTTTGGCCTCCATAGTTTTATAAATGGTGAACTTCGTCTCACTTTATGAGATTGGGGATACCAAAATGAGGGACAAAATTTACTAATTATAAAATATAAAGACTATGATCAATTTGGATTAAAAATTAAATAACTAACTATATATATTAAATTAAATATAATTATATTTATATATAGAATATTGTATTGCAAATTTGCTAATTTTAATCAAAAGTTAGTTATTCACATTCAATTATATCACTTTTAATGATTTTTTTATTAGAATTTAGTATCAAGATAAGAAAGAATTATTATAACTAATGAAAAATATTTTAAAGACAATAACATTACATAAGTTAAAATTGATCATAGTTTTAATATTTTAAAATTAGTTGAAATTTTTTTATATTTAAAATTAAGAAGAAACTTTCTTATATTTTTTTGACATGTTTTTTTCTTATAAAATTACATTAAATGTAAAAAAGTATCATAATAATTGAGCAATAAATAATATTAAATGTAATTGCTTAAATAAAAGCTATTGTATTAATTTAATTGTCTCTATCATAATTTAATATTTACTCAATAGGTAAAAAAGTACAATTAATATTTGGGTTCGACTTACCATAGTGCCTCTTCCACCAGGGTTGACTTTGCAGAAAGTCAACAAGATCAACGGCCAAGGAGTCGCGGAGCGTAAGATTGGCCTCGCGGAACACACTGGAGGCGTAGAGGCCGCCGTAGAAGGGCACGTAGAACAAAACAGCCGTGTAGGGATCCCACGTGCGGCACGGGTGGTTCTCCAGGCGCGCGTGCACGATCATCTCGGCTATGAATTGGTGCGTGGAGTACCAATCTGGGGTGGAGAGTGGTTGGCCAAGGCCGTTGTTAGCGACATGAGGGCACATGTTGGTGTATATGTTGAGGCTTTGACAACGTTCGAGGAGTCCTAGGTTGAAGCGCGAGGGAAGGTTGTAGATGTAGAATAACGGTTTTGATCCGTCGCATGTGGGTGTGGTTGTGGTGGTGGAGGGTGCTAATATTGTGAAGTTGAAGCGGTGGAGAATAAGGAGCCATGAAGCAAGGAAGAGACATGAAAATATGGTGTACCTTAATTTGTTGTTGTGGGGGTCTTTAGTTTTTGAGAAGCTAATTGCTGTGGAGGGTAGAGATGATAGAGAGTGGAGTGGCGGAGTTGGTGATGGCTTTCGGAAGAACATTTGGAGGAAGAGGCGTAATGAAAGAAATTGTTGTTGGTTTTCTAGCTAAGTTTTGGTCAATAAATGACACTCATAGGCGTGAGCAGGTGTGGAATTCATTATCTGGGACACGGAACTTGCTGTGCTGTTGCTCAAGAAGACAGCTTGGATTCAGCTAGTAATTACACTGAGAATTAAGATTCAACTTTTACTATAGACTATGCTTTTTCGCTTAATTATTAATTAATGGTTAAGAATTTCACTCCAAAAGTCTCTCACTTTTAATATTTGTTGTTTCTATGCCAGAAATTAAGTCTCTTCATCAAAGGATATTAAAGTGAAACCATTGACAAGATAATAAAACGGTTTTTTATACTTACTCAAGAGTATTAGTTTTCCTGCCTTTCTTTTCATTATCTCCATACATTAAACAAAATTTTATGAGTATTGAATATAATAAATTATAGGAAAAAAATATGTCTTAATTTATTCCCAATACTTTATCATGAAATTTTGTTTAATTTTATCCTCCTAGTTTTATATCTAGCTACCAATTTAGTTCTTGTATTTTTTTTAAAAAAAACTTTTTTTAATCCCTCATCACATACGATATTAATGTCATTTCTTACCTCACTAATAAATTACATTGTCTATTTATTGTGTAAATTCATGGAAAGACTATCCAAGAAACAAACAAAATAAAAAAAAAGACACAATAACAAACCTGCAATAACTATTGAAAGATGACAATGAAAACCATAATAAAAATGAAGTCCTTGAAAATTACGACTCATGTGTTTGGAGGAAACATATTAATAACTTTAAAAAAAATAATTTTTCACATCATTTTAATCAATTTCTTTTTATAAAAAAACTCTACGTTCGTCACATTAGGAAGAAGTTAATGCCTTTGGTGAGAATTCTATAGTGAGGGTGACTAAAAAAAGTTTTCCATGAAGTACATGGATTAAATTAAATGATATGAAATTTTGAGAACTAAAAATATGAATTCATGAATAATATATCTTTCCCCAAATTTTATGTATGAAGATTTAAAATATTACTCAATTTAGTCCTTATTATAAAATATTTTGGATGTACATCAATTACATAGATCAATAAAAATAATTAAATCAATTGATTTTATTGATCTTTTTTAAAAATTTATTAATGTATCAATTATACCCTTATTAATAATCATTAACTTGTTATGTGTCATGTAAAAACATTAAAATCCAAAAGTATTATGCATTACTATCATGTAAAAAGTTCAAATACTTAAAATATTTAATAAAGATAACTAATGAAAAAAAATTAAATACTTCATAGAAATTCTAAAATTCTAAAATATCTTATAAAAAGGATTATCAATTTCCTGTAAATTATACCTTATAATAACAACCAGAGAGAGTAATAGATTTTAATTTATTTAATGAAAATTGTTTCTATAATATCATTTATTTAATCTACATTTTATTTCAACTATAAGTCTTTTAATTTCCTCTGATAATAATTAACCACAAGGCCTTCAAAATAGAGAAAGAGTATTCTCATTTGACATAATTAAGTTCTCATAAAACTGAAATCTTCATTTATTAGAGTGAAGATTAATTTAGGAAATTAAAATAAAATTAAATTGAGAAAATAAATTTTTTGGGTCACTATATATTATAGATATATATGAAATATTTATCTTTTGCCGATTAGCAATGTGGATCTACTTGTAAGGACGTGGGAGTAATTACCCCCACTAAGTACTTAACATTGCTAAATATGATACATATGCATAATTATAAATTAAAATTTAGTAAAAAAAGTTATTTTATAATATAAACATTGCCCCACAAAGAGTATTTTTAGTCTCATTATTTTTAATCAATTTTTTTATATTATAGAAGTGTTTTTGTTTGTATGATATATTACACTATTTGCGTGAACCTATAATCTAAAAGGTTAATTTTATTTTAATAAATGTTATATCCATAAAAACTAATCGAACTTTTTTAGGGTAAACTAATCGAACTTCAAACCATTAGTTTAAGGATTTTTGTACAGTTTTTAATTATTGACATTTAGATTTAACTAAGAAAATCGATCGATCATCTTCTATTAATTTTTTAAAATTTAATCATTTCTTCAATAAACAATTTATGAGTAATACATTTTTATTAGAAATTATAGCAGTTTGATTTTACAATAAGGAAAGTTATATTCTAAGGTATTTATTAGTGATTTACAAGAGTTAGAGTTGGATTTGAGTATTTTGTATGGGGTATTCTGTTCAAGTATATATTGCCCATTGTACCAAAAAGTTAGCGATTCACAATGTATTTAAAAATCTAATATATACAACTAATAATTGATTAAAACATTTTTTGATCCGATAATTGCTTTTATTTTTTTTACTGAACTGATCCAACAATTGTTTAAAACCTTAATTACAAGTAACCCTGAATATATCATAACAATATAACAGAATAATGGTTGAGTTTAATTTTTCTAAAGCGGAAAATACATTATAAAGAGTTAAATAAAAAAGTCTAGGTTAATTATTGATATTGCAGTAAATATATATAATAAAAAATTATAATATTATTAAAATTTATCTTATTATTTTTATTTAGAAATTATAACTCTTTTGTACTATAAAATTTACAGTTCCGCTTGGAAGGGGAAATACATGGATCTGGGATCATAAATGGCGTAGGGGTTGGTTTGTGTGGGAAAAGAATGCTTTGGATGAAGACGAGATCTTTTGGTGAAGGATAAAACTGACTGCTGGCTGTGGTTGCCCCTTATGATGCCATTCTGAATGAAGGAGTTGTTTACTCAATTCCTGATTCTGTTAATGATCATTTCCTATAACATCCATCTAATTTGGTTACCAAGTCTGAAATCTCTTGGAATTTACCAAATCAATGCATCTTTAATAATGGTGAAACATTTGATAAGGAATCTCTTATACAGAGCATTCTATTCACTGTGTATGGAGTTGGCTGAATGGATTATCTGCTGGTTTTTCTTACTCATTTGCACAATGGTGCGTATGTCCTGGGGCATGTATCATGCGAGTAACGTGAAGATGTAAGATAATTTGAAACAAGTTTGTGTGGAATGAGAATACAGGAAGGGTTATGAACGTGATTAGCTTGTGGAGATGGTTTAATTAGTGCAGTTTTTATGGCTACATAATTGTTGGGGTAGTCTGCTACATATCCAAATGTGTAGTGCAGTTTTGTAATTTAGGTTTCATTATGTTTGTCAATTTTGTAAGGATTGGTTACTTAACATTTAATGCTTATTTTGCATTTAATCTCTAGTAACCATTTAAATGTCAGAAACTTGTAAGTGGTTGGGTATCCATTATACCATTACTTATTCAATAAAATCTTTTTTTGGAAAAGTAAAATTGACAATGAATCAATAATGGTACAAAGCTAAACCGTGAATTTCTAATATATATATATATATATATATATATATAAACCTTTTTTTATTTGACAAAAAAGGTGTGGACAGCTTATAAAGGTCGACAAAAGGAAGGACTTCTTAATAATCACATGCTGTTAGATTAGACGTCGCAATTTTTGTAACAATTGTTAATTCAACTAAAAAAACAATAATACGCCATAATGGACTGCTATGATTTGCTGAGGAGACGGAATATATATATATATATATATATATATATATATACACACACACACACACAACGAATTAGGCGTGAGAAAATTTCAAAGTCGGTAGAATGTAGCATCTTCAACGACGACATACGAATGATATAGCTCAGAGGAACAATTAGTATGCATGATTTCTCTCTTAAATATAAGTGCTCCACATGGGTTTCTGAATTTTCTTTTTCCTTTTCCTTTTCATTCTCTTTTATATTTTTTTGTCTCCATCAATGTGGGTTATCAGTGTTTACAGTTAATGAATTTGTCAGATCATTACCAAAATAATCCCTCCAATATCATGATGCGTCTATGAACATGCATTTTTAGTTTACTCTTGAGAAAGTCCTCCATCAATGAATTTGTGAAGCTAATTATGATTAATACAAGCTTGTTCACTGCATTGCATGTATAAATGTCATCACAAAATGCTCTATCTTTACTTGAATTTGAAACATACTCACAATAGCCATGTTTGTGTTTATTGGAGTGTTTGTATCCATTCTCTCCTTCATATTCTTCCAGATTAGCCAGAGACACAAGAGAGATGCACCTATTACCAATTGGCCAATCGTTGGTATGCTACCTTTGGTTCTACAAAATCTGTCCAATATCCACGATTATGCAACCATAGTTTTGAAACATTAGGGAGGTACTCTAATGTTTGAAGGACCCTGGTTCACAAACACCAACTTTATTTTCACCAGCAATCCTATGAATGTGCACCACATCACGAGCAATAATTTTGGCAACAATGGTAAAGGACCCAATTACAATGAGATTTTTGAAGTTTTAGGAGATGGGATTCTTAATGCTGATTTTTTATACATGGAAACAAGAAAGAGAAATACTTCATTCATTGCTTAAAAGGAAGAAGTTTAAGATCTTCCTTCAGCTAACCATTCAGAAGAAGATTGAGAATTGCCTAATACCTTTCTTGATGATGCATCCAAAGCTGGAGCTGAGGTGGACTTGCAAGATGCCTTTCAGAGGTTCACCTTTGACACTTCCTGCACCAGTGTTTTTGGATATATATGATCCTATTTGCCTTCCAAACATGTTCACTAAGCTCTCACACTTTGCTTATCAGAAAGCTTTAATTGTGATGGAGGATGTAGCATTCCACAGGCACATCACACCAAGATGTTTGTGGAAGCTGCAGGAGTGGCTTCAAATTGGTCAAGAAAAGAAGTTTAAGGAGGCCATAAAAGCTTTTGATAAGTTCTTGCATGAACGTATTGCATCTAAACGTGAAGAGCAAAGTAGATGCAATAATCACACCAAAAAAGAAGATGACAATACTCATTCTGACCTGATAAGGGTGCTAATGGAGGAAGGAGCTGAAAAAGGGAAAATAATGGATGACAAGTATCTTAGAGACACTGCATTTACCCTTGTTTCTGCTGGAAGTGGCACAGTTAGTGCAGGTCTCAGTTGGTTCTTTTGGCTCGTTTCAACTCATCCAGATGTGGAAACTAAAATTTTTCAAGAGATAAAAGTTAACTGTGTGAATCAAGATGAAGATTGGATTGTTTCAAGTGTGAAGAGTTTGGCAAGCTAGTTTACCTCCATGGAGCTATATGCGAAGCCTTGAGGCTTTTTCCTTCAATTCCCTTTGACCACAAGTGTACAATCAAATCTGATATACTCCTTAGTGGACACCATGTTAGTCCAAATACCATGATATTTTACTCTTTGTACTCAATGGGAAGGATGGAACGAATATGGGGTGAGGATTGCATGGAATTTAAGCCAAAGAGATGGATTTCAGAGAGAGGAAACATTATACACATTCCATTTTATAAGTTTATACCATTCAATGCAGGGCCTAGAAGTTGTTTGGGTAAAGACATCACTTTTATTGAAATGAAGATGGTTGCAGTTGCTTTACTATGGAGGTTTCACATGCAGGTGGTGGAAGGCCATCCTATAACCCCAAGGCTTTCTATTACACTTGGAACGGAACATGGCTTGAAGGTTAAAGTTACTGAAAGATGCATTTGATACCAGGATTCAGTGCTGTGCAACATCCCAGATGATTGATGCTATGTCAGATATGTTTTATATCTCTTATAAGCTATTTGTTGTTACAGCTTTGTTAGTGATATCTAAATAATGCCATGGTTGTCTTAGTATTTTAATGCTATGAGTATCTTAGTATTATATGATCAAAAGTGTATTGTACGTGGCATCGTTTTAATAAAATAATGTTTTGATAATGGTTGTTTTTTTTTTCTTTGAATAAAAAAAATGTGGCAGGAGAAAAATAATTGAAAAAATAAAAGAAATGTTGGGAGAAAATCCCAAACTCTCTGCCTCTCTTTCTTTTCCTATGCTCTTGCCCTATCTCAACATGCTTATTATGGTAACAAAATAAAGGGTTTTATTGTTTTACATACGGTATTTGTATATTAAAATTACATATTAATTATTTTATTTTTTTTTCTCTTTTATTGTCACTTTTGTGTCAAAACAACACAAAAACTTAGTTTTTTTGAGTTTTTGTGTAGAAGATACTAATGTTAATGATTTTATAATAATTTTGGTTGTATTTTTGTAGAAATATCGCAAAGGTATGAAAGAGGATTGAAGAACTAAAGTATCACGTCTAGCGTGACATTTTTGCTTAGCAAGTTAGAATCGTTCAGTCCAAGCAAACCCGCTTAACACAAGAAGACACATTGGAAGATAGTTGTCATGAGCAGAGACACTAAGCGCGCATCCTGCGATTTAGCGTGTGACCACTTAATCCAGTTAGACATGCGTGCTCAGCGCGAGCATTGCGCTTAGCGCACGCGCATAAGAAAGTTCTGATTGACCAATTAATTGATGAAATTATTTAAAAGAAGGAAACATTGAAGAGAGAACTTAACCACAAAGAAACCATAGAAAAGCAGAGGAACAAGAAACAGAGAGAAAGCAAAGGAAGCCGTTGTTGAAGAAAATCTATTTTTGAAGCTCTGGCCGATTCACTCTATTTGTCTTCCATTTCATTCTACCGTTTATATTTGTAAGTATCTTATGACAATGATAGACTAAAATCACCCGTTCTTGAGAGCTTTGCAAACTAAACTCTCTTTGATGTAATGATTCTAAATTATCTATTAATATGATGTTAATATTATTGTTCTTTCATGTGCTCATTCACATGTTTGTGGTCTAATAATCTATTTTCATGAATTATTTTAGAATTTAGGCATTGAAAAATATTTATATGCCAAGAACTTGAAAATAACATCTAGGTGATTTATGTCTAAGGATAGAGTGATATTGAACACGTTACTTAACTCATCACTAACACTATCTCATAACTCCAAGTGTTTGTTCTCTTAACCTTTTATATTTCTTATTTCATAGTTAATTTACATCAGTTTATTTAAAGTCATATATATATATATATATATATATATATATATATATATATATATATATATATATATAACTATGAGTACAAGTAAAGTTTCTGTGGACTCATAGTCGATCTTATCATTTTTATATTACTTGTACAAATTGATACGTTTGACAATGAGTCAACACTAATCTTGTAATTGATATATTTATGATTTTTCACACACTCAATAGTAACAACAAAGTGATTTAAATACAAAGCCAACAAGTTTCTGATTGCGTAATAGTGTAACACAAACAAAAAATTAAAGGCTAATTAAAAATAGGCATAATTAGCCCACAACTATATATTAAACAAAAGCATGCTTAAAAAATAAACAATTAAACATACGGGTTGTAGAGGTATTTAATTAATCAGTTGGGAAAATCTCAGATTCTAGCACTCTTCCTTCAGATTTTTCTTCAATACTCCAAGCTTTGAAGTTTGATCTCAATTCTTCAAACTTGCCTTTGTAGAGCTCCTTTTGACTAACAAATCGCTTTATCACAAGATTTAAATTTTGAAATCGTATTGTAACAAAAGTTAGTCGAATTGCATTCAGCTAGCCTTGTTTTTTATGCAGCAGCACAACCATATTCTAAATACCTTAACAGCTTCCTGGTCACCTTAATATACCCAACTAAAATGCCAAAAAGAGTTGCTGCATACATACATTAAGAGCAAAAACAGAAGCAGCCTAGACAAAATCATACTTATATTAGTATTACATACTTCTATTTTTAATCAAATAAAAAACAAGTTCACTCTTAGGCTCCTCACTTTTAAATAAAACACAATTTCTATGTAGTCAAATGGACCAAATTGAGGCAAACCATATAAACAACCAAGCTGTCATAATTTTCTTTCCATAGCTAAAGCCACTTGGACAGTAGCCATAACTCCAAACCAAAGAAGAATCTAGAACCTGCAGGAGAATGTTAAATGGGCAGTAGTTTCAATCTCCAAACGACAAAACGGGCAAGAGTAGTCTTAGTCCATTATCTTTGGCGTGGTAGCAGGGGCATATATAGGAGGGTTATCTGTGAAACAGACTCCTCATCAGGCATATCAAATCTTTCTTGGTTAAAGAATGACATCTCATCATCTTCCAGCATGTCTTGCTCGTTGTGGTTTTGCGTCTGCTCAACCAAGAACTACATAGGGACTTATTGTTAGCTGATGCTCTCAGCATCTCCTCTTTATTAAGATTGTAGCTTGTTTCTTCCTGTTTGTATTTTCCCACTGATAAAAACAATTATAAATTAAAATTGTAAAATATGTGTTAAAATAGAAAAAAAACTAAGGTTTGTATGTATAAAACATATGTTTGCTAAATTTTAAGAGCCAAAGATTGTTATGATAATAATATTAAGGGTCTTCTATTCAGTAAAAAAAAAAATCATATTAAGGATCATGCTAATTGTCTTTGGATATTGATTAAAGAATTAAAAATAAAAAATATTTATTATAAAAATTATCGGAGAGCGTAAAAAATAATCATGGACCTCTTAAACTAAAATAAACTTATTGATTCACGTGCTTAATATTAGTTGTAAATA
The DNA here is from genome assembly GCF_000004515.6 of Glycine max. Classification (NCBI taxonomy): domain Eukaryota; kingdom Viridiplantae; phylum Streptophyta; class Magnoliopsida; order Fabales; family Fabaceae; genus Glycine; species Glycine max. The sequence goes on along the minus strand of NC_038256.2, from coordinate 465,802 downwards.
AATAAAATATACTCTAAAACATAACAAAATTAAATGATAAAATAAAATAATAATATACAATTTTAATGCTTTCAATGATTGATTTGTTATTTTATTAAATTTTATAATTGAAATATATTGGTAGGTTTAGGTATATTTTAGAATATGGGTCTTTTAAATTTAGGTGTTTTTAAATGTATAATTATAATTTTTTTAATTTAGTAATTGATTTGAATTAGTTTAAATATATGTCCCCGGTTTTATACCTTAAATAAAACGATAATGAAATTAAGGTTTCTATTAAATATGATAATTGTGTAAGAATTTGTACTGAATAACAATAGTTTCAAATTTTAATAAAACATGATGTTTTTTTTTAAGGAAAAACATGATAACGTTAGAATTTGTAATTTGAATTGTATTTAATTAGAAGTTATATATATTAATGATTAATTTGCAATTAAGAGATTCAATTTAATTAAATGTCAGTTATTGAAAAAAATGATAAATAGTATGTAAAATTTGTTTTTAAAAGAGAATATAGTATGTAAATATTTTTTGATAGGCAAACGAAGAATAATTTGTATTTTTAATTAACCAGACTTTTTCTTACCAAAATTTGTAATGCACAAGGACTTGCCAAAACCTGAAAACCACGAAGTTTACATGGAAATAAACCAGCGCTTGTCATCTCCCAAAATAGAAAAGGAGGATTTGAACCTTGTATTGCTCCTGCAATAATAGCGATGAACCTTCACTATTGTGTACTAATGTAGTTGTTCCCACCTCAAAGGAGGATTTGAACCCCATTGCCCCTGAACTGAAGTTATCAAAACTCCTGCACCTTTGTCTTTATAAAAAAAATATTATTAAAGAATTAAAATGAGAATTTTTTTTTATTAAAATATATCAAATTATATTATTTATAAATTTTTTATATTTTTTTTATCTTTACAATAAATATTTTTTATTTAAATTTCTTAATTTATGTTTAAAAATACTTATTAGTAAGACCCTTTAAAGAAAGATCTGAGGCAAGATTGGAAATTGGATTATTGACTTAGTGTGCAGAGTGTGCAGTAAATGGCATGGCCATTTTTTGTTTGGATCCCGCTATCATTGAAAATGGGCACTCAGCTGCCAGCCTAAAATGATTTTTCTATTTTTCCATTAAATAAAAAAATAGAAAAACATCATAATCATTTAGAGGATCATTAATGAATTTGTCAGCCTCATTATGATCATTACCAAACTTATCCCTTCATCCATGATGCTTCTATAAATATTTTGAGTATCGAGAAATTAATCATTATGATCGATTACCAAACTTATCCATTGCATAATTTGCATGTATAAATGTCATCAGAAACTCCTCTATCTTTACTCAATTTGAAAGATACTTACAAATAGCCATGTTTATGTACATTGGAGTATTTGTATCCATTCTCTCCACCATCATTTTCTTCCGGAAACACAATAGAGATGAACCTATTACAAATTGGCCAATCATTGGTATGCTCCCTTCGGTTCTACAAAATTTGTCCAATATCCATTATCTTACAACCGAAGCTTTGAAACATTATGGAGGCACCCTAATGTTTAAAGGACCCTGGTTCACAAATACCAACTTTATCCTCACCAGCGATCCCATGAACGTGCACCACATCACTAGCAAGAATTTTGGCAACTATGGGAAAGGGTCAAATTTCAATGAGATTTTTGAAGTTTTAGGAGGTGGGATTATTAACTCTGATGATCTCCATGCATGGAAACAAGAGAGAACAATGCTCCACTCATTGCTTAAAAGGGAAAGCTTTAAGATCTTCCTTCAAAAAACCATTCAGAAGAAGCTGGAGAATTGCTTAATACCCTTTCTTGACCATGCATCCAAAGCTGGAGCTGAAGTGGACTTGCAAGATGCCTTTCAGAGGTTTACCTTTGACAATGCTTGCTGTATGGCGTTTGGATATGATCCTAATTGCCTTCCAAACAAGTTCAGTACTAAGCTCTCACACTTTGCTTATCAGAAAGCTTTAATTGTGCTTGAGGATGTAGCATTCCACAGGCACATCACACCAAGATGTTTGTGGAAGCTGCAGGAGTGGCTTCAAATTGGTAAAGAAAAGAAGTTTAAGGAGGCCATAGAAGCTTTTGATAAGTTCTTGTTTGAACGTATTGCATCTAAACGCGAAGAGCAAAGTAGATGCAATAATCACACCAAAAAAGAAGATGACAATACTCATTCTGACCTGATAAGGGTGCTAATGGAGGAAGGAGCTGAAAAAGGGAAAATAATGGATGACAAGTATCTTAGAGACACTGCATTTACCCTTGTTTCTGCTGGAAGTGGCACAGTTAGTGCAGGTCTCAGTTGGTTCTTTTGGCTCGTTTCAACTCATCCAGATGTGGAAGCTAAAATTTTTCAAGAGATAAAAGATAACTGTGTGAATCAAGATGGAGATTGGATTGCTTCAAGTGTGGAAGAGTTTGGTAAGCTAGTTTACCTCCATGGAGCTATATGTGAAGCCTTGAGGCTTTTTCCTTCAATTCCCTTTGACCACAAGTGTGCAATCAAATCTGATATACTTCCAAGTGGACACCATGTTAGTCCAAATACCATGATATTATACTCTTTGTACTCAATGGGAAGGATGGAACAGATTTGGGGAGATGACTACTTGGACTTTAAGCCAGAGAGATGGATTTCAGAGAGAGGAAACATTATACACATTCCATCTTACAAGTTCATAGCTTTCAATGCAGGGCCAAGAAGTTGTTTGGGTAAAGATGTTACCCTTATTGAAATGAAGATGGTTGCAGTTGCTTTACTGTGGAGGTTTCACATGCAGGTGGTGGAAGGCCATCCTATAACCCCAAGGCTTTCTATGATACTTGCCATGGAACATGGCTTGAAGGTCAAAGTTACTGAAAGATGCACTTGATAGCAGGATTCAGTGCTCTCAAACATCCCAAGTGATTGATGATATATGTTATGTATCTCTTTTAAATTATAACCTTTTTTTTTGTACTTACCGTGTTTTTGTTTGTGATTGTTAAAATAATGTTATGGTCATGTTAGCTTGTATTACCTCTTTATTTTATATAAAAGTAATAAATAATATTTTTTATCTTATAAATAAGTAATAATGATTAATTTTTAAATTTATTTGGAGTTAAATGCCTTTTATATTTTTAATTTATTATCAATTCTATTTATTAAACACTTATTCATTAGACTATAAGTATTAATATTAAATGAGATTATCACTTATAATATTTAAATTTAAATATAATTTTAAAATAAAATTTAAATTTATGATAATATTAAATATTTGTCACTTTTCTTAGTTGATGATTTATATCATATTACTTATATATAAGATTGAAAATAATATTTTACTAAAATTTGGAGAAAAATGTAAGATGTAGCTAGGCACGTGGCTTGTGTTGACTTCAATAATTATAAGTAACAAATTCCTCAAAATATTTTACCATGCATTTTTACATCTATGAGGATGTTTGCATGCATTTGTAGAGTTAAGAAGTTTTCCGGTTGTTCCTTAGGACTCCCGCTCCGAGCCTATTTTGTCCGAACCAAATCATCCGAGAGTTGGAGAATTTTTAATAAATTTTATAAAATATTAAATGAGTATCAAAATAGATTACACTTAAATTAGTAAGAAGTTTTAAGGAATATCTGGATTCATAGAGCTTGATCAACACGCATCGAAATCTTATAGCGATCACGAATAATTAGTTTAATGATCTTTCTTAACCAAATTACCTTTTTTTTCTTATGGGAGCTTTGTTTTCTCTTTGGAGGAGAGGAGAAACTGTTTTTTGATTTAGTGTATTGGAGACCATAATCATACCTTAGATTTTAAACCTATTAAGGTTCTTATTATCCCCTAATAGATCAAACTTGTTTCCGCTCATTAAACCCATGATTGTTAAACTCTCGATTTAAATCATAAAATCTTACGATTTTACGATTCTACTGAGGGTTGGCGAGTTAAATCGGAAGTAGAATCGAAACCGGAGTAGACTCGTCCGATTTTGCATAGACTTGAACGAGTTTGGGTAGACTCGCAAGTCTGCTCCGAGTCCATGAGTTTATGAAAACCGGAAACGACGTCGTACAACAACCCCCGAAAATGACTTTGACTCTCTCTGCTCACTCACTCTACCTTGTTCAAGCTACTAACCCCCCAAAATGACTCTCATTGAGCTACTCGCGTCGTGGTGGTTGTCGTCATCGTTGTCGTGCTGTCGTGCTGGACTGCTGAGCTAATCGCGTCGTGGTGGTCCTCGTCATTGTTTGAAACTTGAAAGCCCTCACTCATCGAAAGCCCTCATTTCCTGACCTAGCTCCAAACTTTGCTCCATGACGCTAAGGTGTTTTCTTTCTCAAAGCTTCTTTGTTAATTCATCTCTGTTAATTGAAAGTTTGAAACGATGCTTATTAAGGGAGTATCTATTAATTGAAATTCTGGCAATGCTATTGTTAGCTTCATTGTAGTGTTGAGTTTTGGGTTCTGTTGCTAAATTAAGGGAGTATCTGTTAATTGAAATCTCTGTTAATTGAAAGTTTGAAACGATGCTTAGTGTTGAATTCTGGCAACGCTAAGGTGGTCCCCCGAACATGGACAAATTATCTGTTAATTGAAATTTTGGCTTCATCAAGGGTGGGTAGTGAGTTTTATTGCTGCCTTTTGAGTAAACTCTTACGAGTTTATGATTCGATTCTACGAGTCGAGTTTACGAAATCTCTACGATTCTACATAGAATCGCGAATTTAACAACTATGATTAAGCCCATTTCAATTTTTTGTTGTCAGTCCAATAGACTCATTGAATTAGATCACTTTATATTGAACAAATCTAAATATAAATAATTAATATAATGTTATAATATAATATGTAGCCCATATTAGTTAATTAGGAATTATAAAATTCTTTAACATTGAGATCTTTTAGGTAAATTTATTTAAAAACACTTTTGGAAGAAAAAAATAATATGAGCTTCTCCAAATAAATCCTTAGTTATTTTAGATATTAATTGGGAAAGTTCAAAAGTAATTTTATTCTCAAAATAATATTTTTCTTCTTTATTTTTGCCTTTAAATTTACGAATATGCCATAAAATTACCAAAAGTAAGTTCCCAATGTTTATCCATACATAAATTGTATTTGTGATGCAGTAAATTAAGGAGTTGATAAGAACGAAATCAAATGAGGATGAATATATATTTATGCGGTATAAGTAAATTTTTTTACATGGAATGAAGATACAACTCATCATGTTTGGTCACCTCAAGTCAAATAAGTTCATCATGTAACACTCTAATTATAACTCTCAAAACATATAAAATAAATGACACGTTAATAAACTATATATATATATATGTATATATATATATATATATATATATATTTATTTATTTATGAGACAACATACTATACTTTAATTTTCTTCATATAGCCACAATATGATTGTGCCTATTGGCTTATGGTAGGTTGAAGTCTCTAACTTTCTGGTCTTGTTTCCAAACCTTAATTAAGTCATCATGGTAAGAATAGTTTCATTAGATTTCACACAATTGTTTTTATTTTCTTTAATGATAATGATGTCTTGGTGAACTTACCTATTTTCTGAGTTCTCAGTTCTCAGGGATGCTTCTTTAGCTTTGTGTTTTTTTTCGTCGAGATTGCACTTGTTTATCAGGCTTACACATTAAAATACTGAATTTGTTATGCTCTATTTCATAAACTTTTGCAAAAGGTGATCAAGTATCTCCTATTATCATCTTTCTCCACCTTTGTGCATATATGACTATACACATATGAAAGTGATTATTATACCCTACATAAAACAGTTTGATTTTGTTCTGTCCATTTGTTAGCTAACAAACATGTGTATGCTATAATGATATTGAAAATTTTCTCTGCCAAAAATATTGTTTCTTTTTTTGGTGGGAGCAGAAAGAGAAACAATATTTTAAGGTTGTCGTGTGAATTATGAAAGTCAGTCAAATAAATTAAATAGAATAACCATGTTTTATGACATTGTTAATACATTGCTAAAATTATTGGCCCAACATTTTTTAGTATCCATGTTCTGGATTGTTTTTCCATTATTCATTCTCGACTATGAATTGAAATTTTATATTATTAATATATGATTATATTTTTTCTTTCCTTTGACATTTTACTTATAAAGGCCTTGGAGCTTTATTTCAGCTCCTTCCAATGTGCCTGATTCTTTGAAATTGGATTGACTGTTAATTGATTGACACATTAGAGACCTAGCTAGGTCCATAACTTGGAACATCTATTATGTGTTTCTTTCCTTCTTCTTTTTTTCTTTTTTCTTTTTCAATCAGTTGGTTTTCCTCATTTTTCTGTTTCATATTGACTAGGAATTCATGGAAAGAAATCTCTTTGCTCTGAATGTCATGTGGAAGTACATGGAGCAGGTATTACATTTTTGTGCTACATGTTGTGGTTATTTTCTTTAGGGTTAAATTAAAGCATAGTAGTATTTGATTTGATTGAAATGTGCAACTTATCACTTGGGTGAATTTAGAAAGGAGCGAGAACAGGCAAATTCACAATTGCAACCTCATTGTATGCCTATATGATGGGCAGTAAACTGACAATATAGACAGTGTGGAGTTTGGAACTGATTCTTTTTTTATGTTTTATGCTGACATAAACCTTTTGCTGCAGGAAGCAAACTTCATGGATTGGAAGAAATTTATATCACCAGGATTTTCAACAAATCTGTATAGTCTAAAGCTAATATATATTAATTGGTTTTTTTCTGTTTATTTTTTCTACCTCTAATCATCTAATGTGTACAGTATATGGATATAAAAATGTGTTAAACAGTTAACTATAAGAAATGCATTTAATTAAGTTAATTAAACTGCTTCCATATTATTTGATAACGCCCACAACTAGTCACAGGCCCAGCCTTACACACATTTTGGGTTCCAAATTGAATGGGGTGTCTATCACAACCTCTCTGCAACTATGTTCCATCTGGGAATTACTATTCTCTTCTCGCTTTGCACTATTCTCACCCCCACGTGCTTAACAATTTTCAATATTCCCAAAATACCTTTTTCTGACAGAAATGGACCTATCACTTGTGGTCCTTTCATAACATCGTTGAGAACATGATCTTTGTAATGAAGAAACTTATAATCACAATCCTCAGCAAAGAGCACGTGACAACTAACCATGCGGAGTAAGCAAGGAATGCCATATACATGACCAAACTACCATAAAATCCTTTTTAGGGGTGTGTATGTGTGTGTAGTAGTGAGCTAAATCTGATGAAGCTTGATAAGAGCAAGATCTCCTGAATGCTAGTAACATATTTTAACATATTTTTTTAACTTATTGTTTTTTCAACTAGAAACTTTTGCGTATATATAATTTTTATTTTTACCTTACTGAACCCATAACTAATTTTTATTTATATCATTCATTGTATTTTAAAAAGCATAGTCTACCAAACATACAATTACAATTAATATTTAAAAATGTTATATTTTGCAAATATTTCCTAATATAAATTTCAGAAAATATTTATATATTTGAAATATTTTATAAAATAAAAAAAATATTTATCCGTGCATGTGACGGGTCACCCAATTTAGTAAATTAATAAAGTTAAATCTAACATGTTGATGGATAAAAAAATTAATAAAAATAAAGATAATTAATCATAAAAAAATAGTTGTTAAAAATTTCGTACCAATAATAATGTAAAAAAAAAAGAGTCAAATCCAAGTTAAAGACAGAGGGAGTAGGACTCACCTTGTTTAACATAATCCACATTACAGTGAGAAATGCTAGGAAGTAAATTATTAGCTTTCAGCTTAATGAGTTCAACCCCCCTCAAAATTATATTGACCTGTAATAGATGGACTTAACTCAAATTGACACAGATTCATCTACTCATTATATTCATGCTGACAAAAACCAAAGTTAAATTTTTGGACATTTGTTAAGTTGTAAATAGTTTTAAAAAAGTTGTCTCTAACCTAATGGTATTAAGATGCCACAAAAAAAATGGGAGGCACGTGTTGCATCCTTCTTTATTCATAGATCATCTCCATTCCAGTATTTTTTTTTTTCTCTGTTCTTTTACATATCTTAAGTGAGTCACACTATTAAATATTGCTTATCTTTATTTTTTACAACTTAAAAAGTTTTCTCTCCAATTCAACAATTTAAAAAATTTATTCAATAAATTCTACGAATAACTACATATCATTACATTTCATTAACATTAATTACTACTAACTTTTTTTTTTATTATTACTATTCAATAAAAAAAAAAGTTTATGTCATGTCCCACAATTTTTTTTGACACCTGTACAGGCTGTACTTATATAAACACCTAGTGCCAATAACAAGTTCTTGTTAAGAAACAGGTCCAGTAGAAGTTCTTATTAAGCAAGCACTAGTTCTCAACCAAGAAAAAAGAAAATAAGCACCTCCCATCGAAGGTGGCATTAGAATTCATACAAGTAAGTCTCTAGTATATAATAAAATTAATGCCAAAATAGAAATACACATCATAAATATAATAATATACAAATTATTAGAGATCTTACGCCTATCTTATCCACCCAAAAAAACGAAAATAATAATATAATTTACAAAATTTGTAACATTCTAAGAATGTGTATTAATGTTTTTTTTTCTTCTCTAATTTCTACCTGGCGTCTAACTACCAACCACCGAGTCAGCTCAACAGTTAACACCACATATAATAATAACCGTATTTAACTAATACTAATAAAAAAAACACAGTTTCACTGCAAGACCTTTTACTATATGAATGAATTGTGAAGTCAAAGTCTTATCATCTTGTAACTATTCTTTATATCTTGTCTTTGGCAGCAGAAGCACGTGTGAATTGAAGCTCAAATGAATTAAGGTTTAAGACTAAGGAAACAAGGGGGAAGAATTGAGGAAGAGGAGGAGTAACAAAACAAGTATGTCAGAATCAAACGCAATTGCAAATGGTTTGGCTGGTGCAGGTGGTGGAATTATTGCTCAAATCATAACTTATCCTCTTCAAACGGTACCCTCTCTTTCTCTTTCTCTTTCTTTTTCTCTCTTTGGCTTTGTAACCAATTCAATTGCAATTTTTTTCAGGTAAACACGCGCCAGCAAACTGAGAGAACACTCAAGAGGAACAAGCAAAGTTTGCCCTCCAACTCAACCACTGCTCCTGGCACTCTTCTTCAGATCTTTCAGGTTCAATTTTTGCTCTTTTTTCTTGGTTCTGTTTATGATGGTATCTTGATTATTGCTTGTGACCCTTTATCAGGTCATTGGAACTGAGGGTTGGGGTGGACTCTATAGTGGCCTCAAGCCTTCTCTTCTTGGAACTGCTGCTTCTCAGGTTATCAATTTTCAGTTTTTAACCATACCCCATAATAGCTTTTGCTCATTATTCAGTATTCACCTGTTTTGGATGCAAAATTCAAGGTTTAAGACATAACAGATGATACTAATAGCAGTTTGGTCTACCAGAAGGGGCTAGTCTCCTCTAACGTTATGAACAAGGATAAAATTAAAATCCCATTGAGAAGGATATCCACATTTAGTGTTCGACTGCGTCCCAGACAGTATTTCCTCTGAAAGAGAATTCTTGTGGAAAACCAAAAGCAAAAAAGGCATGATACATTATGTGCTTTTCAATGGGTTGTGGAGTGGTTATCTAAACACTTATATTTCAATGCTTTCAGGGAATTTACTACTATTTCTATCAAGTTTTTAAGAACAAGGCAGTTGCCATTGCAGCTGCACGGATGGTGAAAGGGCGTGGAGATGGTACTGTTGGGATGTTTGGTTGGCTTGTTGTGGCTGCCATTGCTGGGTGATTACACCATCATGCCACTTTTATTTGAATGTTGGATTTCAGAATACTCATGTTTGTTGTGTTTGTGATAGAGAACCTAGCTTCTATTTATTTGATTCATATTCTTATTGCAACTGTCCTGTTGTGCAGGTCCTTGAATGTGTTGTTCACAAACCCAATATGGGTTTTGGTGACTCGGATGCAGGTGCTTTCAGATGTTTCCATTTTCTTCTTGGACTATTTTATTTGAAGCCTTGCAGTCTGTAAAACATAATTCTGATTGCTTTTCATTGGTTTTTTTGTTTGTAAATGATCCATATTAGGTATATCAATGAGTTTTACTTTGGGTGTCAAGACCCCAATGAAATCCTTCTCGTTTACCTTGGCTTGGTCTTTAATTTAGTTAAATGTTGTCATGTGATGTAACCAACCTTACCTAAAGAGATATGGATTTTTGTATTTTTTATGAGTGTAGTCTGTATAAGTAAACACAGACAAATACAAATTCACATAAAGATTCTTATACTCTGGAGTGTCTGTTCATTCACATTCCTATACTTGATTACAAGGATGCACATGATTTCAAGCTATTCCATGTACAACCTGGGTTGTGTTACTTAAGTGTAACAAAAGTTCAGTACTTATCACATGGAAGTGCCTGGATGTGGCATAAAACCAAAAGGAGAGGAACAATCCATAGATTTTGAATGCTTAAAACTTGCCAGTATTCGATTTCCCTGTTGCTACACACAAACTATGCATCCATGTTTTGGGTCCAATGTCAATTATGTGTGACATTTTATATTTTGATTCTAGACTCATACTCAAGCACAAAGGAAAATCATGGACGAAAAGAAAGAAGCTTTAAGGAGGGCTGCTTCTGAAAGCACCATAGCAGACTCAACATTACAAGACAAATTGTCAGAACTCGATTCTATAAAACCTCGGCCATATGGAACTATACATGCGGTTAGTATCTTCTTATTTCACTTTTCTTCTCGGATAAATTCTTATTCTATACATTGGTCAGGGATTGTATGTGGATTTTCTTCTTGTTGTTGGTCTTTTTCCTCCTCTTAATCACTAGATTTTTTGTTGAAACAACAAATTTAATTATTTAAACTATCAGAAATTTTGTTGTTTTATTTTGCTTAGAAATTTCAGGCTTCTTTATTTTGAAAAATGATTTATTGTTTCACATTCTGCTTTATCCATTATCTTTGTCAGAAACAGAAAATGGCTGAGTTACCTCCTGCAGTTACATTCATGATCTTTCATGTTGAATTATAGATTTGTTATACACTTATACTGTTCCAGAAAAATGGCATAGATTACTCATAGGGTTGTCCTGGCAGTTTCACTTCTGTTCATGCTGATATGAATCTTTGTTTTGGTTAAAGGCTAACGAAGTCTACAACGAAGCGGGTATAGTTGGATTTTGGAAGGGTGTCATCCCTGCCCTTATTATGGTCAGTCTCATCATCATTTTTTATTTATTTGATATTTCAAGTTTATGTGGAATTTTCATATAATCTCCATATATCTGGGAATTTTCATCACAGGTATGCAATCCATCAATTCAGTTTATGATTTACGAGAGCTCATTAAAGCATCTAAGGGCAAAACGCGCTGCTAAGAAGCAAGGGAATACAAGTATATCTGCTTTAGAGGTATACATGTGGAAAGCATGTTGTAGGGGAACTTTTTTATTTGTTTTATGTCAAATGTTTGTATATCTTCCTTTGCTGTGCATATCAGTAAATAAGCATCCTCCTGTCCTTCAAAAAGGTCTTTTTGGTGGGAGCAATAGCAAAACTTGGAGCTACTGTCTCAACATATCCATTACTAGTTGTCAAGGTAAATTCTCCAATAGTTCCTTCATTTTCTCTTCACTAATTGCTTCACATTCATTCCATGCAATGAAACCAATCAACTCCATATTTTTCTGTCTTCAAGTCTTTCTTGTTGCAATCTGTATGTCATTAACTATTCAGCATGATAATGGCCTGACAACAGAATAGAGTTTGATCTCTTGCAGTTTTCTGCAAGGTCTCAAGTCTTGACCATAAATGCATCATAAAACTCGTGTATGCCTGATGACTCATACTACTACATGTTTCTTTGCACACAGTCAAGGCTTCAAGCGAAACAGGAGATTGGTGGAAGTAGCTCGTATAGATACTCAGGTTTGCTTTTAGATCGATGTGGTATAACTTAATTTGCCTTTGGACATTTTGTATATGTTTTCTTTTGTTTTATCCAATTTTTTTGGTCCTGTTTAAACTTCTGTAAGCACTCATACAAGAAGAAAATAAGAAAGTAAAATGAATTGAGCTTCTCTCATAAGTTAAAATTAGCTTACGCAATTCATTTTTATAGAAGTTCTCCAACAAAAAATATATTTACTATTAGTATTTATAAAACTTTAATCATTAGTGTAGTGCAGTGGTAATCTGCCTGTGTTTTTTTCCCTAATTATTCTGGAGAATGAGATTTGATTCCTGCTTCAGCAAAAGACATTTATTTTTGTAAGGCCCTAATTTTTTTGTTACTCTTTCTCACTTGAAGAGGTCTGACTCCAAAATTCACTTTAGGCCAAAAAATATGTCTGGGCTTCAAACTATGTTGTTACTTTGTTCAAATTTGCATTTTTCACGACAACTATAGTACACTTTCTTCATTATAACCTATAACTTTTGTATCTTTATGCCTTTCACTTACTATCTTGAAAAAGGATAACAAGGAAGAAACCAACTATTCCACTTTGTCAAAGCATGTCTTTCCCTTTTCTAAGTCTATAAATGCAGGTACTTTTGATGCGGTACTTAAAATGATACGTTATGAAGGACTACCTGGCTTTTATAAGGGGATGAGCACAAAGATAGTACAAAGTGTTTTTGCAGCTTCTGTTCTATTCATGGTTAAGGAGGAGCTTGTTAAGGCTTTTATGGTTGTGGCAGATAAGAGCAAAAAAGTTGTATCAAATATAAGTAGTTGACTTTCTTCTTTTGGATAAAGAAAGTAAAACAAGTAGTTGACTTCTTTACCATATGAAAGGGATAACTCCCTCTTGATCTACCTCTCCCTGTTGGTTATTCACAGATTCTGGTGAGAGAATCATGAACTTGAAGTCTTCACCAAATAATGGATGAAACTAACTCCACTAGTCTAGATGAGCCATCCTCTCTGGACATATGTTATCTCTTTGAAGTGCTGCAGATCACTTTGGAAACTGTCACATAGCTGATGTTCAAGATCCAAGGAACTGTCAAACTCTTAAACATGAAAGTGGCTTCCTCCTACAGCAGATTATTCTTGTTTTCAGTGACTGCCCTTTTGTGTTCTGAACTTTCATTACTAAGTTTGCCATATATCAGTGTATTTCTGTGTTTAGAAAGCATTATTTTCCAAAAAATTAAAAACAAAATGCATTCATATATAATTCTTTAATAAATAAACAAACAACCATTATGCTTAGCCATTGAATTGCATGTATGTTGGTGCAGAGAAGTTATTTTGTCATCATACAATATACAGTGGTAGATAGAGTCTTTTTTTTTTTCATTTGCAATGAGTTGTTTATGTAGCTGATCTTGAGTGAGAGGAAAGTTGTGAGTATGTGTGGTTGAGTTGAATGTGCTTGATTGAGAAGGGTGTAACACACCAGAGGATATTATCTTTTGTCTCCTTATACTACTAAATTAAAAATTTAGCATATAAGAATATCAGAGTTAACTAAGCGGAATTCTAAAACTATTCATCGATTACATGAATAAATCTAGTACAAAGCGCACTTACATGCTATACAAAACATAAGAAAAAGGGATACATGAAACATAATCTAAATCCCATGCATTGGGAGGTACCAATTATACTAATCTCTAGTAAGCGTCCATTTGTTAACCCTTAAAAAGTGAAACTAAAAAGGATGAGCCATAATGCCTTAGAGAGTGCTCTAAGGACTCTTTGTTGACTCTATTCTACAGACCCTTTCTTTAACTCTCATGGCTTCTCCTTTCTTTTTTCTTAAAGCTCACACTTAGGACTATCATTCCATCATAACATTACCACTATCTCCTTGAACCTTACCTCAACCTTAACTTAGGCACCTAGTGTTGACTTCCTTCACCAACACTAAGGTCACTAATGCACTAAAGCACCTAAACATCACTCTTAATCTTTAACCTCTCACCAGGGTCCCACTTTCCTATCACACTAGATGAGACCATGCTTATCGTTTCATTTTCTTTTTGCCTAACTAGGGCCTGCATAGCCTCTTTGTGAGATACATCCTCTTTCAAACCCCATGGGTAGCTCACATCGTACACAAGTCCTTGTCTAATGTATAAGCCTGCCTCACATCACTTACCTAGCAACTAGGCTCACGACTCCTTTATACATTAACACAAGAAACACACATACATCATGCATAAAGACATTTCCCAATTGGTTTCTAAAGATGTGTGGTTTGTATTATCTTTTTATTAGTCATAATCCAGCTACCTGTCATCTCTGGTTAAGCTCTAGCCAAGAGAGGCATCTCTCTCACTATGACTTCTTACTACCACCGGTCAAAAGTGGTTGAACTACCTTTTGTTATCGAAGGAGTTCCTCTAAAATATTCTTCCCTTACCCAAGAATGATTGAGTTTTCCTTCCCTATGAAGAAGGTTGTTTTTGTTCATGGGTGTTTGGGTGATGGTGCCTTCGCTCACCTCTAGGGGCCTTTTAGCTCTATCTCACAAATTCTCTAGAGTTGCCTAATGTCTTCTCTTTCTTGGAATCATAACTTTCTCTTTGAAAAATATTTTGTAAAAACACATTTTTTGCAAACCTTTCAATAAACTCATTTCTCCTTGGTGACCTAGGCGATCCTTAGTCCTTTTGCACATTGTTGTATGTCGGGGATATCAACCTTAGTGGAAAAATCTCCACCTTTTTTCTAAGAGACATAGGTATAGTCTTAAGTGTTTTAGATATCTTTTATTAAATAAGGTTTGTCGTGACATACAATAAATCTCAAGTAGATGAAAGTGTACAATAATGTCTGAAAGTGGTTTAGTCCATGAAAGTGTTTCTAATAATTTAATCTAATGCGTCAATTACTTAACCAATTAATCCTTAGAACAATTCATATTTAGAAATTGGTTAGACTGCAGAAACCCTAGATTGAAGGAATAGTCTTCTGTGCCCAAGTGGTTTAGTCCATAAAAGTGTTGATTTTATTATTATTTTAGAGTAAATTACACAAATCTTTGTAACTATCCTCCATTTTTAACCCCTACAAAACTCCCCCTGATTGTGGAGTTAAAATTACACGAACCTCCCCTCTACTTTTAATGAAATTTGGTTCCGAAAATACCCTTTCCTTCAAGTTTTTAACAACTGAACACTTGGGAAAACAATCAAGATCATGAAATGCTTTGAAGATGGAAGCACCTCGTGGAGTTGTGGGTGATGTTGCAAGGGTCGTGAAACTCCTCCCGCCCAAAACATAGTTGACGTTGCTACCTTTTTGTGGTCAGGTATTTTTTATTGCTTTTCGTTTTTTTTTTTTTTTTTTTTTTTGTGTTAATGTTGTTGGGTTAAGGGTGGGTGTTGTAAGTTTCATAATTTTTTGTTTCCTTTTTATGTTTTGTGTGATTGGTTGTGTTGTATGTTTTTTCTGTTTGCTTCCTTCTCATCTTTCGAAATTGTATCAATGAAGTTTTGGCTGTTTGACTCGTTTAAGTTTTCTAAAAATTATTGTGTTATGTTGTTGGTAAGGTGTTCGATAAAATGTCACAATGAAGAATCACATCATCTTCCAGTTTAAGTGGCAAAGGAAAAGTGATAGATGAATATGATAAATTGAAGATGAACATTGATAATTTGAATAGGAAAAGTGCTAAAATGAAGACCAACTTGACACTTGACGTTAATTTTGAATGGTTGAAGCAAACTGTAATTGCTTTCACAATTGTAATTGTAATTGTAATTGTTGTTGGCATTGTTATTATGGAAACTATATCTAAGTGACTAGGTAGGTTAAGGTAGTCATAGGTTGAAGTGTAGACTGTCCTTATTAAACATTTTGTAACTAAGTTTAGTTGGTCCTTAAATTATAGTGGATTCTTTGTTCTGTTAGTGGTTGTTTAGTCTAACAACTTAGTTGTCATGGTTGTTTATAGAACTCAAATGTTATTGTACAACATGGTTCCTAAAAGAACTTGTATTAAATGAAATTGGCAGTTGTTGATATTTTTCGTCATATATTTTACTTCATTTTCGTATGAGAATATATATGTAAGGCAAAAGAGGGCTGACTATAACATAATAAGGAGTGTGACATGAGAGTATATATTTGGCATATGTAAATAAGTTGCACTTTTGTAACAAAAATGAAAGTAAAAATTATATAACAAAAGAATATAGACCTACATATCATGAAATATGATACTTCATTAAAATAATAAGGTTCTTACAAATAGATCCCTACAAGTCAAAGCGCAAAGTATAAAAAGAGCATAAACTATACACCAAAAAGGTGTTCCTGTATAGTATGTAGTAAGAACAAGCTTGTTCTAAAAAAACACAGCCTTGTGCTAAAAAATTGGCTTCTTTCCCCCCAAAAAATTGTAAGCCCTGCACAAGTAAACTATCAATGGAGTGACTCAAAAAGCCACATTGTTGTATGAGTATACCACATTGTTTTTTAAGAAAATCTTTAGGATATGATTGCATTGATAAACCATTCATGTTCAAGATAAGCTATTTAAACAATATACCTGAGTGGTCAGCATGGATTGTTGAGATGCTAGTACATCATTTTGCATAGGTTCTATATTTAAATTGCTGCCACTAGGTTGTGAAGTTGGTGGATCTTAGTTTTGTTGTTGTCACTGACAAAAAATTTCTACACATATATGTAAGAGATGAAATATAACTTTTGTTAAGAGTAGTGGAAAATGTTCCCTTCCCAAACTTTTTGGTAGAGGGGGAATTTGTGTACTACTTGTTTACTGAAGCTATCTATTTCTGATATATTCTTAGTATTATTGTGGACTTGTGGTGGTTTAACATCTCTTGTTCATGATTATTGATTATTGCAGAAGATGGGACCAGAGAAGATCCTCAAAACCAAACAATCATCAATGGCAGTCTTTGGGTAAATTTGGAAAACAGCAGCTGTTCTGCGGTAATAAAATCCCCCAAACCAAACTTTTCCTTTGTTTAGCTATAGATATTCAAATAGATACCTGATGTGTATTATATTATTAATGATGTGGAGTTGAAAATGCTGTAATGGATGACTGGACATATCCAAAATATAAGATTAGGAATGAATGAATTATTAAAGAGAGTCAGAGTAGCAATCTATTGAGGACAATATGATGGAATCTTGCATAAGATGGTCTGGTCATGTCAGA
Organism: Glycine max; assembly: GCF_000004515.6. Classification (NCBI taxonomy): domain Eukaryota; kingdom Viridiplantae; phylum Streptophyta; class Magnoliopsida; order Fabales; family Fabaceae; genus Glycine; species Glycine max. The sequence continues at coordinate 448,530 of NC_038256.2, read as the reverse complement.
GGAGAAAACCATAGAAGCCCCTGTTTATGTGTAGAAGTATTTATTACTACACATTAATACCCTGTTTAGCCTTGATCTTTAAGCATCTAGGGATCATTATTACTGTGACTTATTGCATAGTTGTATATGTAATTGGTTCTGTGACTGATTAATAACCTGTTTTACATCTTGTGGGGATCCCAAAGAACTTGACAATACTAGATAGGGAATGGGGGAGGGAATCAAAATATGGCAATGCTCTTCACAATGCCTTGGGATCCCAAAGAACTGGATTTTGTACATCCTTATGATGTTTTATAAGAACCTTGGGATCAAAATATGGCAATGCTCTTCACATTGCCTTCACTTTAATGGCTTTGTTTTTGTTTCATTCTCTTTTCTGCTGCACTGCTTGAAATCCACAACTTTTTGTTATAATTTATCTATATCTAGCCTATATTAGAATACAAATTTTATCAGTCCTTGATGTTTTGCTGCTGCATCAAACATATAAAGAACTCACAGTTGATTGCTGACATTTGCTGGAGGAGTTCAAATTGCTGACACTTTTTCCTTTTGCAGAGTGAAAATAATAAGACACCTGAACCTCCCAAGGAGCAGCCTGTTTTTAATTGCCCAATATGTATGTCTGCTTTGGAAGAAGAAACATCAACAAGGTGTGCTCATATTTTTTGCAAGAATTGCATCAGGGCTGCTCTATCTGCACAGGCTAAATGCCCTACCTGTAGAAAGGTTACAAGGAACTCACTAATAAGGGTGTTTCTACCTGCAACTAGTTAAAGGTATGACCAAAATAACTGATTATTTGCTAAGTTGGCTACAGTGTTTTCATGTCATTGTGACTTTGTAGATTTAAATTGTAATGAATACTGCTACAAAAGCCTGCCATTATTTTTCAGTTAACTTTTGGTTCATCTGGTTGGGTATTTTTTCTTTGGGAGTGTTGAAATTTAACTAATATAGGGATTTAAATAGGATATAGATATTTTCAGATGCTGTTAGATATAGGGTCATTTGGTTAAGCTGAGTTTTAAAAAAAAATGTTTTTTTTTCACAAAAGCAGTTCTCTGTTTTTTTTTTTTTGTGTTTGCCTAAGTTGTTTTTCCTAAAAAAAACAAAGTGGTTTTCAGCTTTTCCTAAGAAACAAATTCTATCTGCTTCTTAAAAAATTGACCCAGAGTACATAGGATTCATAGGATGTGACAGTGAAAGTATAAGGTGGTAGATGCAAAGAAGTGACAAGTTTATTTTTTCCTTTCATTTATTTTCATTATGGTTTTCAAATGAATATGCATGCTTCTGTCAGGGCCAAGAAATACCTTCCAAATACTGTTTCATTAAAAGAAAATGAATAGATTCATTAGTTTGTACCCTAAGTGGTTTCTCTTTTGTCATTCAACAGGATCTCTATCCAATCATAATTTGTGGAGTATCAGGATTCAGGAATGTAAGAAGAAGATTCATTGTACTCTGCAGAATGCTGAGTTCTGCGGAGTGCCTCTGTTGTTGCTGACATGTTTGTTGTAGCAGATGCCTATTTATTTTCAAGGGAGCTGTTTCTCCTCATTAATTTGTCATGTAATACGTCGGGAGGCTCTGTTTTTTATTTAAATTGTTCATAAACCTCAGGTTTTTTTACTTTTCATATTTATTGGTCAAAGAATAATCTTATAAGCAATTTATGAATGTATAGTTTACTGATAGCATTCCTTTACCTTGTTGTTAGTTGTGCTAGGATGTATGAGTAGCTATTTAATTCTTTCAAGTGTTTCGCAGTACCTGTTCAGCGTAGAATGATTAGTTTGGTTTCAAATTATATTTATTTGTTTTCTGGTCATCTTGTTGCTAATATTTGTTGGTTATTAATCATTTAAAACCATCTACTATTTAAAACCATTTAATGGATTTTTTTTAAAACCAGTTCTAATTTTCACACTTTTTTTTCCACCTACACATAACACATTCCTAGTACTCTCTGTACCAAAAAACATATATTCTTTCATTTCATCAAATTTTGTTTCTTTCTTTCTATATTTCTCTTTTCTTTTTTTTTTCATTCTAAAACATTTCAAAATAGGGTGGACGGTTATCAATACTCATTACATAAAGTCTTTTTCACTCCTATTACAACTTTGAAATTCTCATATCTTTTCTTTTTCCTCAAATCTCTTTCATTTTTGTTACAGCTTCAATAATATTTTTTTCCTATCAATATTACTGGTCTAAGTGATGCTAAGCTGGAATCCTTTAAGGTTTCAAATTCAAGTTTTATAAATAGGAAAAACACTATTAGCATGAGCAATCTTACAAAGTGGATGAATATTTTACAATTATAACGTGAATATAAAAAAAAAATCCTACCAAAATTATATTGCTTCAACTCAAAGTGAGCTTGGATTTTTTTTAAGCAAAATTTTAAGTTTGAAGACTGTAAATAGATAAATGTGATTGGAATGAGAAATCATATTAAAGGTAGTAAAGTAAGTTCTTGCCAACTAAATAAAATTGTTTTATAAATGATATTTGTTTACTTTTAACATTATTCATCATAACATTTTTTTCTCACCCCCTTTTTATCTCTAATTTAATAAGAGGTATATAGTCAAATTGGGAGTGAAAATATCATTAAAGAAAATGTTAAGATAAATCCTTAACATTGATTTTAAAAATCTAAAACATAAATCCTTAACATGATTTTAAAAATCTAAAACTAAGGCTTTATTAGAAAAAATATTTATTGTTTTTTTTCCCCTTCTTATCTCTCCCGTATCTAATAAGATATAAAAACTTAATGCTATTTCCGGATTCGAACCCATAACCAACAAGTCACCAAGGCACAACTTTACCGCTGCACCTGGGCTCGCCCTCATTTAATATGTATCTAATAAGATATATACAGTTAAAACGGGTGTTAGAATATCTTTTAAGAAAATATTAACATAAATTCTTAACATTGATTTTAAAAATCTAAAACTATGGTTTTATTAGAAATAATATTTTTTCCCTTTTTATCTCTCCCTCATTTAATATGTATACAGTTGAAATGGGTCTTAGAATATCTTTTAAGATAATGTTTACATAAATCCTTAACATCGATTTTAAAAATCTAAAACTAACGATTTATTAGAATTTTTTTTTTACATTTTTGTATATCTTTTTATCTCTCCCTTATTTAATAAGATGTATACAGTTGAAATGGGTGTTACAATGTCTTTTAAGATAATGTTAACATAAATCTTTAACATTGATTTTAAACTTTTTATACTTTTTCTCTTTTAATGTAGTAAATGTTTTCTTTTTCAATGAATGTTTTCCTCAGTTGGATTGATATTAACAATATCTTTTTTTTAATAAGATTTAATTGAGGGAATAAAAAAGATTTGTGCAGAGATGAACTATGCCTAGCTACTTAAATTCATATTGGACCTGTTTGAAATGAAACGTCTATTAATTAGAATTAAGTTGATCTATTTCCATGCAGATAAACTTTTGTACTTTAGTGTTAGAAACCGAGAACTAAGAATGGGAAATAAAAGACCAAATTTATTGAATAGGATAAAAAAAAATAAAGAATAGAAGAACACTCTCTCCTCCAAGAATTTTTTCCTTCATAAAGAGTTAAAACTTAATCTACAAAAATGATAATCCAAAATAAATCGCCCCTATCCCTTTACATCCTCCTGTTTATTTAACTCATGAACCCCCTAACTAACTAATTAATATCTTAATTATTTTAACTAACTTCTCCTTCTCCTGATACCCTTTCTGCCACTCTCCTCACTCTTCATTTCCGTCACCTAAGTGGTTGCTCTGTTTCTCCACATTAATTTGCTATGTAATACTAATATATAAAGATGCTCTGTTTTTTTAACAACAATGTTCATAAAGATGCTCTGATTATTGGCATGCATTTCTTGGGGAGGGGTAGAATGTTACTGTTATATATGCTGGTGTATGTATCTCTCATTTTTTTTGAGACTTAGTTGCATCATTTTAAATTGCGATTGCGGCTGCTGTGCTTCGGATTGCAGCGTGAAATTATTATATGTTTGCACTGAATGCAAAAAATAATTTTATAATTATTCTAATTATTGACATATCTTTTATCTATAACATAACATAACTTATCATTTATTTTAATATTTGGTATCTTCTAACATAATCTTCTAACATACCATACAACTTAACTCATTCAACTATCGACAATTAGAATTTCAAAATAGAAAAATGAAATCTAAATTTAATTTAATTTTGACAAAAAAAAAGTGGAATAGAACAGTGTTAAGGCTCTGTTGCTGCTCTAATGCGGTTCCATTAACATAGGTTTTATTGGAATTTTTTTATTATATTTTTATGTCCTTTTCCATCTCTCTTGTATTTAATAAAATGTTCACAGTTGAAATGAGTGTTAGAATATATTTTATGAAAGTGATATAATAAATCCTTAACATTTTACCGGTACCACATATATTTAGAGTACAAGTTAGCCAAGCATTATGGAATTGAGGGGAAATGTAATAGAGGGAGACGATACTGCAGATTTTGAAGTATTATGTAAACTAAGAATCCCTTCTAAAGCTGCAGTTTTTGTTTGGAGGCTACTTCGGGACAGATTGCCAACTAAGCTAAACTTGCGTAGGAGGAATGTGAAGATTAATGACCTTCATTGCCCATTTTGTAGGAGATCGGAGGAGGACGCAGCTCATCTTTTTTTCCACTGCAGCAGAATTACACCGATATGGGGGAAGCTCTGTCTTGGGTGAACATGCTTAGTTTGTTCCCTCAGCACCCAAGGCAAAATTTCTCCCAACATATGATTGATTGGGTGGATGGAATTCGGGGTAATAGATGGAGGGTATGGTGGGTGGCTTTTACTTGGAACGTGTGGCAGTTGAGGAACAAGATCATATTTTCAAATGACACCTTTGATGGAAACAAACTGTTGGAGGATGCTTTATTCTTACTGTGGTCATGGCTTAGAAGTTTTGAGAAAGATTTCACAATTCACTATAATCAATGGTCCTCTAACCTTAGAGATGCTTTTGTTCTTAGTTGAGGGTAGAATTTATAGTGTAGCAGTAGCTGTATTTATCTATCTTCCAGTTTGGTTCCCTCCGAGACTGTTATGTAGTCTGTCTTGGGAACCATCCCACTGGATTCTTCTGTAATCATGGTACCTTTGGTACTTGGTTTATATTCATATATATATATATATATATATTATCTTTGCCGATCAAAAAAAAAAAGTTAGCCAAGCATTGAATTGCATGTGTGTATATGAATTGTATAAATGTGCTTTGAATGAATGCTATGTATGCAAGTGTGTGTTTTTCTACTTGACCTTCATTTTCACACCGTTAACACATAGTGAGATGCATCTCACTCTCTTTTCTTTGTTGTGCTTATGTTTGAGTTAAATGAAACTTTGCAAGTGAGGTTAAGCTAGTTCATGGAAATAATGCAGGAGATGTATAGGGCTCGTTACGAGTAATTCTACTTTATGTTTTCCTTTGTGTTGTAAGCTCTGATAAGAATTTAAAAACATAATTTACAATATATATATATATATATATATATATATATATATATATATATATATAAATTATCTTGATAAATTATTTGATGACATAACAAACAAGTGAATAGATTATTAACGTTGCTATTACATCATTAGATAATCTTGTCACTTGACAATAAAGACTAAAACAAAAAATAAATTAAATCTTTTCAAAACTAAAACAAAAAATTAAAAGACAAATAAAAAATACCCTATTTTATAAGGATGAAAGGTTGTTTAAACCTAAAAAATAAGGTACAAAGAACTAATATCAAACATCCAATATTACAACATTGCTAGTCAAAATCAACTCATGAATCATATTCTCAACAGGTCTTATACACAAGCACACTGTTACCAGCACTGCACAAAAATACATATAAATTTTTTAATACATTAGCTATGCTCCTAGGTTTTAAATTGCCGGGACAATGCATTTCTATAATAAAGTGAGACCTTCAGACTTATAAAACTCAGAAGCCTGAAGTTTATTAAAATTTGGAAGTATAAAGTAAACAAGAGGGTAAGTACTAACAGTCATAAATCCTTCTCTATTCACAGAAACACCTCTAAAGCTAGAGGACCAAAGCCACCCCCAGAAACTATAGAACACAACCCAATTGATTTTGGTCAGAAACACAAAGTTGAATCTGCCCCTAAAATTTCCCATACCAGATTCAGAGCAATCCTAAACACAATTGGAAACTAATCCATCAGCCAACACAAAAGAGACTGGCACTCCTGACACCTCTTGTCAACAATTTATGTTAATCCACAAGTATATACAGTTGAAGTGATCTTCTTTTGAAAATATCCAATTATACTTCGATACAAATTGTCAAAACGTGCCAAAGTAATTGACTTCAAAACATGACTGTATCATTTGATGTGTTTCTTTCGAGTAACACGGAAGGTTGGCAAAAATCTAGTTACAAAATATTGAAGACTAAAAAATGTAACAAGATTTTGGCAATCTTTTTTTTCTTCTTCACTATCTGCTTGTGAGCTCAAGTGACTCAAATAAGTTTTCCCCTGGTATATATAGGAGAGCTGCTGCCATAAAAGAACGCTCAATCCTATCTGCAATGAAACACTTGCAATGAAAAGATAAGCAAGAATGAGTCCCCTAGAGGAAAGAAGCAGGGCAGATCTCATGAATGCAACAACAATTTCATTCATGATTCTCCATGCCAGTTCGCTGCTACTAACCCCGTTAATGTGCCCAAGAGAGTACTTCAATGGTGGCCATGTACGCAAGCCTGAATATACTGACATGATAGAGACATAGATTGTACTCAAAACTGCAGAAATGAGGAAGGCAATGAAGCTCCGGTGATTAGCTGCACCAACACAGTTCCCAATCTGCCAAAGAATTATATGACCAAACTAGCATAAGACAAAGGAAGTTTGAAATGCTAAGGTATCATTCTAATCACCAAGAAAAGCATCCATTCTAACACAGTTGATAGGTAATGATTACAAATATGAAGCAAGAGCACTCCAAAAACGAGTCATCTTCATGTCTGATATGTCAAATAATTGTGTTGAATAGGACACCACACAACATTTCAAATAGATGTTTTTTGCTTGAAAAATTTCCAAATTTGGGTTTTAGTCCCCGAATTTTAAAACATTAGTTTTAGTCCCAAATATTTTTTGAAATACCAAAACTTTGGTTCTTGTATAGGAGAAAAAAGTGTGAACTTTAGGGGATAAAGTTTGAGTATTTTTAAAAGTCAAGGACAAAAACCAAATTTTGAATTTTTTTGATGGACCAAAACTTTTGTCCATTTCAGTTTTTGTATCAGTTTGTAATGTTTCTAAGCCAATTTATCAAACATCATTCTATGGAATATATGAAGAAAGGAGAAAGGATATCCTATGTAAAAACACCTAAAAGTTAGTGCACTAAATGCTACTGACCCAATTCAAATATATAAATTATACATGAAAAGATTGATGTTTCCTTTCCAAACTGAAAAACCAGTGACCAGAACTTCTTTAAAAGGATCCCAACGTAACATAAAATGACTTGAGGCTTCATCCACACAGAGGAAACTGTAAGTACAAGTACAACCATTGTAAAATTATGTTTGTAACAGTAATGAAAGCTATAGATATATTGGACAATCCAGTCCATGAACGCATTTCATGATTTTTTTTTTTGGTCAGCAAAGGTAGATATATATAAATAGAAGTACCAGAGGTACTAAAGATACAGTATAGTTCTAGATTTACTGCTGGATTCAATGATCAGGCTGATTACAAGCTGATAGGATCCAGAGTAATTAACAGTAGATACATGTACATAACCCTCAGGCCGCTTGCTATCCTAATTACAGAAAACATCTATTAGGTTGCTAGACCACTGATTAAAGTGTATAGAAAAGTCTTTCTCCCTAGCTCTGAGCCATGTCCACAGCAGAAACAGTGCACCCTCCAGCAGCTTGGCTCCATTGAATGGTTCGTTTCGGAAGATGACCATATTCCTTTGCTGCCAAATCGACCAAGTCAGTGCTATCCACCAGCTCTTCCATGTATTGTATGTCTTTGTTCCAGGCCTCCCATTGACATGCTGCATAAAGTGTTGTCTTGGAATTATAGAGTGCACCCCCAAGGTTTGAACCCATGATTGGGATTTATAATGAAATGTAATACAGGAATAACCACTTAAATTTGTGGAACTGCACAGAATTTAATAGGGACTTGGGTATTATGGGATGACTAAGTCCCACATCGAGTAGAAAGGGATGCTCGGTGGAGTATTTAAGTGCTTCGTTCTCCCCCCTTAACAGCTTGCTTTTAAGGGAGGACTCTCCAAGTGCTTACGTGCTTAACAATTGGTATCAAAGCTGGTTGTCGGTGTCATAGAGTGTGAGCCGCCAAGACGTTGGCTCTCATGGACGGTGCTATGATAGGGACTTTGGTGGTATAGGGAACCTATGTCCCACATTGAGTAGAATGGGATCCTCAGTGGACTATATAAGTGTTTGGTTCTCCCCCCTTAACAACTAGCTTTTAAGAGAGGGCTCTCCAAGTGCTTATGTGCTTGTCAGAATTATTCAGTCATAATTCTCCCATGCCCTCAACAATTAAATGCTTCCTTAATAAAGCATTCCAAAATCGTTAGAAGGTCTGTTGGCTCTTATTAGGAATTGATTCAGCAATGGAGAAAGAATTTTTTTAGGAACTTTGAGGGACCAGAATCCTCCCACCCACTTATTTTCAATTTTCCAATATCCCTATTTGGCCATTAACTCTCCCTTTTATACTATTTGTACAATCAATTCCCATATTTAACTACTTGTAACTAACTTTGTTACTCTCTAACTAACTCAGGTGCCTTTATTCCCTTGACCCTTATTTCTTCTCTCATAAACCTTGTTAATAGTAAGGCACAACTCTCCAAAATATGAAACAAGTCTCTCAATAAGCTTAAAATTGGGTTTTAGGCCTAACTCAACCATACAAATCTGGCTTGTAAGGTGAGGGTTGTTCCCCACTTATATACACTACTTTGGTCTTATCACTACCAGATGTGGGACTAAATCACCAACCTTGAGGCTGCAATTAAGGCAACCCCCAAAGAAGCTGCAACTAAGGCGGGATACGGGGGACTGCAATTAAGGTGGCTTTCCAACAAAAGTTGTGGTCTTAAATTAAGGCAGCCCCCAAAGAAGAAACAACAATGAAAATGGCTGGAGGTAGGCTCCCTCACAAAATGGAAATGGCAGCACAAAATAAAAAATAGCACTCCTCATTGAGATCAGACTGCTCCTCCCTCGGTGTAAACCCACTATTCTACTTCAATACTTTTCTACAAAAACTGAGATTCATAGTAAAGTATACAGGTAAAACATGATATGTATAAAGTATACCTAACAATCCATTGTAAAAAGTTGTACAGTTAAAGATGGCGTGCATTAATTACTTTATAAACCAAAAATTCAAGTGAAGATTGCAACAAAGAAATTGATATTTCAAAAATTAGTAGATGATGGAAAGTGAAAACTTACAAATGGGCAGTGATGATCCATGTCCAGGACGCATTTTCTACAAGAACGACAATGATGAGCTCTAGGTGACTTTGGCTTTGAGCAGTAGTGACAGTAAGTATAATTTTCAAGGTCACTTTTCCCTACAGTGGGGTAGCTTCCCCATAATATATTTGGTGGTGTGCCAGCACACCTAAATGCTGCAAAGCTGAAAAAGGAAATGGTGGCTACGGACAAGATTGCTGTAATGATTGAGTGAAAAACTCCACAAAGAATACTGACAGAAAAGACAACAGGATAAACTGCCCACACCCCACCAACTGTACAAAAAAACATGTATAAGCAAATAATAAAATAATGCAGTCCATTTTTGGAAGATGTGATGGATATTAAGGATTATCAGACATTACAATAAAAAATTTAATTAAGAACCACTGATAATAGGATGATCTTTCATAGTTTGACATTCATAGAGAGAAAAACAGATAATCATAAGCCAAAGAACAAATTCTTCAGCACTACAAGATCCTGATGAGCACCAACTACAACGGAAACTATAAATATCAAATCTATGCCCTCTATGCATAGCCAATCCAAACACTAAATAAAACAATGTAATGAAATCATCTTTTTCAAATCATTAACAGCATCTAGTGAACATTGAAAATTACTGAAATTAGTGAGTAGATTTGAAGATCAAGAATTAGAATTAGAGGATATAGTCTCTACACACCCAAGAAGACTAGATCCATAATCGAAGGTATTCAGACTTTACTGATTTAGTAATAAATTCCGAACAAGATATCTCTCCAAATTCTCAGGGCAGCAAAAATAACAAATTTTGTGAGTACTGTAAGATTTCCTACATATTATTCTTTCCTATTCTAGAAGCTCAATTGATTAGACAAAGCACAGAGCTTTTTTTTTTGTATAGGGAAAAAATATAGAGGCCCGAATTCCATCTGATAAAATAATAAATTAACAAAGAAAAAGCTTCCTTGACTTACCAGAAAACCATCTAATATATAGGAACATTTTTCTTTTGCTTTGTTCAAACAAGTGGAATGCCTAATGAGTAACCATTGAAGTGCCTAATTTTTCTAAACAAAAGATAATTATACAAAAATTATTTTCTTCTGATTTTTTCACATGCTTTTAATAGAAAGTGATATTTTATTGGAAAGATAAAGAGGCAAACATAATATGATGGCAGAGGAATGCCAAAGCTTTTACCAAGTATTTGGTAATTGCATCTTGTATGGGATAGTGTGATTTTTTTGGCTTCTTTAAAGTACTGGCCCAATTTTTATTTAAGAGGGGTTTCAATGGCAGAGATGCAAAAAGGTTAGTTAAATTTGTTTCTGATGTGTCTTTCTTGTAGCTCTGGATTTTCTGAATTATTTTGGTTGCTTTTTCTTTTCAATTTTTTTTATCTCATACTCTAAATCTTCTGATCACATATATATAATAAAGTCGTCTAAACTACTATGACTGAAGCACTACACAGTAGTAACAGATGAATTGTACAATATCAATTCTCAATTCTCAACTTGAATGCATCAAACAAACATCTGACACTAGACAGGTGTTTGATAAAATAATATATTGTCAAGAAGATAAAAACATGGAAAAGGAGGGGAAATTTGAAAATAACACCTAGACTCCTGAGGAAAATAAAAGCAAGTCTGGTCATAAACAATGACGATAAATAAAAGCAGAAACAGCAGGAACAACAGAGACTTACATATTACAAAAAACATAAATACGAGGACAACAGAAACAAAGCATCGATCACGCACCACTCTCCACCTGATGCACTTCAGGTTAGGTTTCTTTTTGTTCTGGTCTGTAATGGCCCCACACCATCCACATTTGAAAGCGGACGCACATGATGGAAGCAAAACACGCAGTCCACAACCCCAGCATGTTGTCTCATAATTCTCGGTAACCTCAGTTACAAATTGCTCCTGTATGTGACTTGCATGAGCAACCAAGGAAGCTACAAAATTTTCAAACTGTAATACTGTATAGAAAAAAAAATGGCAAGCAATGACAGCCATGAAGTCATCTATTTGCTAAATGACTGAGACTGAGAAATCATATGGGCAAAGTAATATTGACACCCACGATCATATGATTTCCAAAGAAGTTAGAAACTCCATTTACCAGTACAAGAAACAAAAAAAAGTAATTATACTTAGAATGTGGGTTTTGGCCTAATTCAACCGCAAAAGCTAACTCATTGGGTGAGGGTTGTCCCCCACTTATATATTCTATCTTTTCCTTATCTCTTGCCAATGTGGGATTTGGGTTTTTCCCAATAATACTTATTCCTTTTCCCTATGTTAAAGATTCACATTTTCTTTCTAATAGATAATAATTAATGCATTTGAGAGCTCCAACCTAACTGCTAAAGGAACTACGTATACATAAGCAAACTCAAATCCCCATAGTTTCAGATATTTCCTTCACATGGGCATCTAATTCAAGTGTACTCTTCATTTGGGAGCGGAGGGTTTGATTATAAGCATGCAACATTATTTGAAATTAAAGGGTTAAATTCCATCTGCCAACTAGGGAACTTCCAAGAATCAATGAGATAGTTTTGTTAGGATGTGTGAAGTTCTCATAATATGCCCTTGTCTTGTTGGTATGAAAGAAAACGGACAATGTTTTTTGTTTCACCTTTTTCTTGGGAAATAATGACCTTTTCTTAAAAGCTATCTCACACAGATGCCAAAAGAACCACAGGTTCTCTTTTCCCCAAAATAAGCTAATTGAAACACACAAGTTGCAATAGATGAGATCAATATCTCTTTCAATTTAACATTTTGTCATTTCATAGCTAAGGATCCATTAACTGCCCAGCAAAGTTGCACATGTTGTGTAGCAGAAAACTTGGAATTGAAAAAAGAAAAAGAACACCTTCCATTGGTTTTATACAACAAAAACATGGTTGGGTGCTATAGTCAATATGAACTCATTTTCCACCCTCTACCAACAATAAAGTACTGAAAACCAAACCTTTCTATAATAATCCCACTTTCACTCTGTTCTAAGCTCCCTATTCTTCCACCTCCTCTAACAACCACATCCAACGAGATTTCATATCACGAAAAGGGCAATAAACTAACTTGGTACTCCCTGCTCCAAAGGGGAAATTTCTTATTGATCCTGGCCCATTCCTTTTCTTGGTATTCCAAAATCTTTCTCACTCAAAATAAAAGAAAGGGTATTGGAGAATAAAACAACCGGATTGCTTCCTAACAAACTGATTTTGTCACGAATAAATTTAACAACACAGTTGCAAAAACACATCATAGAGATAAAATAACATAACTTCCACTTAAAAAAATTACAACAATAATAACATAAAATATGATAAAAAAAGGATTTTTTTTCTTTCTTCCCATCCAAAATATTAGTAAATGAAACACTCTCCAAGAGATAAAACGCAAGCCACTATCTATGTAACAAGAAAGACATGAAATCAACAAAATAACAAACCATCGATTCGGGGCTTTAGTTAGCACACTCAGTCAGACTCACATATAACGGAAATAACGGTTTGACTTAACAATTGATCCAATAAGTGAAAATAATCGACAAAATAACGAAGTAAAAGAAAAACAAAACACATAACTAAAGAGAAAGAGATCGAAAAAAGAAAAGGGGTATGTGGAACCAACCTGGGTAGAAGAAGAAGAATCCATAACAGTGTAAGAATTGGAAGCTGAGTTAGACCTCAAACTTGAACAGGAGTTTGCAGTTTTGTACTTTCGTTTGCAAAAATCGCACGTGACGATGATGATGATGCATTTCAAACTAATGCGGTTCGGTTCAAAACCGTTCTCGCACTAACGACACTCGGCATGGCTCAACCGGGTCCACCCCCACTAAAACCATGATTTTTTTTTAATCTAATAGTACAATTTTTTTTTAAAAAAGTATCCAAAATAATATACATCAGACGTAAATGATACAAAATTTTGTGAGGAACTAATTTCTCGTCTATATAATTTTTTTTACATTGTTGGAGAACCGATTTGTCAATGTTTTTATTTTTATTTTTTTTACAACATTGAGAAATTGATTCCTGAGAACTGATTTCTCGACATGTTTTTTTATTTCATTTTTATATGCATGTCTTTTTTTTTTGTTTTTAATGTTTTCTTTTTCTTTTGTTTATTAATTGTGTATATTTATTTTATTTTAAATATTTAATTTATTCTTTTAATTGTATATTTTTGTTTATTTTTATTTCCATATTTTTCTTATGAAATTATCTCAACCTTTCTATAAAAAAATATTAAATTCATTTTTTTTAATATTTTTTATGTTCATTAACAACTAAAGAATCAATGAAAATATAAATTTATTTTAAAAAGAAAAAACAAAAAGTAAAAACATTATACAAATTTATCATGTATTATATTAACGATCTCATATCTTGATTGTCTTGATCTGTATAAGATAAAAATTTGATCTGAAGATCATTTAAAAGTTACATTCAACTCAGTCAAATCTTTATTACTAAAAATTAAAAAGTTGAAAAATATTTTTCTCTTTCATTGTTTTTAGCTACATATGTTTGTATTCAATACAACCATCCTCTAGGTAAATTCAATACAATCATCCTCTAGGTAAATTGATTGGTGGGTGGTAAAAAAAATCAACAAAAAGAAAATCCAATCTTAAAAAAATGAATAAACAAAAATATGCAAAATAAAATAAAATTTTAAAAAATATATCAAATAAATATATATACAATTAATAAAACAAAAACAAAAAAAGAAAAGATTATGTATCAACGATGTAAAAATAAACCTGTGCATGTGAGGAATCAATTTCCCATAAATCCATACCGATTTTTCACTTATGCAATAATTTTTATCATTTACGTAAATAATTTCTGATGTATATTATTTGAGTAATTTTTTTAATTCATTTTGTATTATTAGGGTAAAAACCTCCTAAAACCATTCATGACTCCTCTAAAAAAAAGTAGTGTTGGTGATTGGATCAACAAGTTCTCAGCATCTCACTCAATTTTTAATTCTTTAGACGATATGCATTTTTTTTTAACAATATCCAAGTTTTTTCAATTTGTATAAGATGGAGATTAGTTTGGATTATGATCATCTCAAACTATCTAATAATTTTTTAAAACGAACCTCGTTGAAAATTAATTTATATATATATATATATATATATATATATATATATATATATATATATATAACTTTTTAAATAAGAGAAATACTAGCATTAATCTCTTGAATACATATTTTGTATTCTATTATTGGTTGGACTTTGTTGGAATGTTTTGGTCTTACGCTTAATAAATCTCATTTATAATTTTATATTTTTTAATAAATTATAACTAATAATAAAATACGTATTAGAAAAAATGCATGTGCCTAAAAGTATAATGCTAATTAACACTTTTAATTTTTATTATTATCGTATATTAATAATATAATTTCTTGACTTAATAGATAATATTTCAAGTAACAATATGGAATACTTATATTTATGTTATTTATTCAAAAACATATATTGTAAAATATATTTTAATTATAATTATATATTTTAAATTTTTATAATTTAATTATACACAATTAATGCTACTATTTTTGGTATATAGAACACAAGTATTTTTTAATGGATGAAATAATGATTAATACTCTTTAGGTCTAGTGTAGGTCTAGTGTGAAGGCTTCAGTTGTAGCATCCAAAGCTATTTCGTTAGTTACACATATTAGTAGGTGTTATTTGACCTTTCGTTAAACATAAAGTTAACAAATGTCACTAACAATAGAAACAAAAAATAAAAGTCATACTTCATAGGAAAAAAAAACAGAAATCTTTTCAACAGTGATAAAAATAAAAGCAATGCAATGCACACATTCACAGACCCAATCCTCCATAACGAAAGCGAAATTGTGTAATAAGAAATCCAAAAACACAATATTTGAAATTTAATTTCCTGAACTTGAAACGAACAGCATCTTCCAATGAAAGAAGCAGAATCAATGACCACCACTCAAGAAGGTGTCAACCTTGTTATTCATAGCTCTAGACAAGAACTTCATACAAATTGGTGGATTGGCTCCAGCAAGAGACAGTATAGCAGCAGGAACACTCCACAAAGAATCACCACAGATGAGTCCAGATGCCAAAGCAGGACCATAATCTTTTGCTTTCTGTTTGTTCTTTTTCTCCCACAGAAACAGAATCAAGCTCCCAATGCACATGTCAATAGCAAAGTACCCACCAAGATAGAATGGGATGGCCAAGGCCATGGGGTTTGGAACAAACCTATGTAACCTATACTTGGTCTCATAACGCTCCAACAAATCGCGCACTATGTTAATAAACACAGCCAATAAAAAGAAAATGATAGCCAGTTCAAGACAATTTTTGGGAAGAGAAGAGAAACCCTTTGCTCCAAGAAGGGCCATCCCACGGTACACTTCGCCATAGGGTGCAGGGTAAGAGCCTTGAGGGTCACCAAGTGTGTAAGCCTTGTGGAAGAACCAAAACATCAAAGGTGAAACAAGACAACCAGTGGCTGTGCCTAAAACTTGGCTCACAAACATGGACCGAGGAGATGCAAGAGTGAGATATCCGGTTTTGAAGTCTTGCATCAAATCAGAAGCCGTGGATACAATGCTCATCATTACACCACAAGATGCAAGGCCAGCAATGAGGCCTCCATGCTCAAGGCCAACCCATGAACTGAATATAATGATTGCAAGTTTTCCATAGTTTGCTGCCAAAGACCAATCAGTGAGGCCACATCCATATGCATTGCAAAAGGCCAGAATAGGAGCAATGAGGTAAGTGATTAGTACATGATACCATTTCAGTTGAGGAAAGATGAGTGAAACCGTTATGATGGAAATAACTGCAAGAACACTGTAGCCAATGATAGCAACCCAAGAGGGAATCTCGTCTTTCAAGAAATACTCAGTGCGACGTTGAGAATCAAAATCTTCACTTGAGTTTTGATCAACATCTTCAGGGTCTACCGCTGATGACACTCTTTTCTTTAGGTATTGGGTGATGAGACTATAGGCAACTCTTATTAGCATGATGATGCAATGGTAAAGACCGTCACCAAGAATCATGGCAATTGCAGTGAAGACCTGTTCATGGATATTCTTATAATTAGTACTCCACAATTTCAAACATTTTAAACTAATTTTAATTTCAATTATGAACAAGGCATGTAGCTTACCCTATATCCTTGGATGCCACTTAGACTGCCAGAAGGTAGATCTGTGCTATACCAGATTCCTTTCTTGAGCTCAATCAATGGCCATAGAATACCCCATGAAAATATAGCTCCAAGAAGCAAAGATGCATTTATTATGTAAGGGCAAATCATTCCAACGCCAACATAGGTAGATGAGAAATCAAAGTAGAACCTGTAAATATTGTAGTCATCAGATTATTGTCTTCATCAATTGAATACTATACAATCAAGAGACAAAAAGAGTTCGGGAAAATATATATAGTAGGTTTCTTTACTATTAGCGAAAAAAGATTTTTATACTATCAATAAAAAATCACCTAAGTAAGAATTTTAATATAATTATTATAAAACTCAATAATTTGTCGCAATTATGTTCTAATTAAATTCATATAACAAAGACATATTTTACAAAATGAAAATTCAATAATCTTATTCAATTAAGTTATTATATTCTAATCAAATGACAAACAATCTTAAATATCATAAAACAAAATACATTTGGATGTAAGATGTATATTGATAGTTACCTGTTTTCAACACTTTGGAACAGAAAATTAAAATTTATTTTGCATTCAAAATATACAATAATAATAAATAAAGAAAAAATAGATTTGTGTGCCTGAATGTATAATCTTAAAATAACAAAATTTTTCTTTAATAGTGTAAAATTTTTACGTGAATCAACATCTTGACTAATATTTACTATTAACTTTTTGATAAATAAAATTCTAAAGAACAAATTCTCTTAGGACTTTTCAGGTCTAAATTAGTCTTGAACTTTTCTATAACTTTTTAGGTATATGCTTCTATCTATAATGTTAAAAAGATATGAATTTGGATTTTTTTTTCAAACGGAAGAAATTTTGCTTAAAATGATTTATATCTTTTTATCTTTATATTTGAAAATAAAAACTATCACATGTCTTTTTATATTAAGAACATTCCTAATATAACACAAAGATAATTTTCAAATAATTACATAGCTAATTACCATAACTAATCACATGATCTGATCTTAATATGCAGTAATAACATTTTTATTTTATTTTATTGTATAGATAACTTACACATTAATTTATTGAATAATACACTTTGTTTATATTAACTATATCATTGGTGCTAGAAAATAATATAATAATATTCCACTAAAAATAATTTGATTAAATTAAATTCTCTAATTTAATTATCAAATAATTTTTTTTACAAAGATTGAAACACTCATTTTGTATTTTCTTTCCATTATCTACCACTCAAGCGTTTAGAGTACAATAGTATTACTGTCAAACTCAAATAAGTTAAAACATTATATTTAATCAATGACTGACTTAAGAAAAAATTTTCTACTTTCATTCAATTGTCATGACAAAGGTTTTAATTTTATTATAGAGCTCAAACTCATTACCTAGAATTGATTAATTCCTTCTTAGTTAATCATTAATTCTACAAGTATTTAATTATATCCAATATTCATTCAACTAGTGATCTAAGACATTAGGTGTCCAAGATTAAAACATAATAAATAACTTGTTAATTATTATGATACTCTCATATAAAAGGAAATTATTATAGTTCTTCTTGAGAACTTTCTATTGACATATTAAGATAATGTTAACTATTAAGAATTCTCAATTGAGTCAGTTCAACGATAAAATCCACAATAATCCTAGGTGATTAATGTCATATTCACAATAATCCTATGACAAGAATAATATAATTTAGATTAAAATTATAAAGAACTTATTTTTCATTATCATAATCTTTATTATCATAACAAGTCTCTAATTTTAATCAAGGACTTGTCAAATTAACAATTTAACAAAACAATAAATATAATAATAAAATACACAACAATTCTTTACTAAAATTGATAACATATGAATTGAATATTGAACATACACATTTATTCCCAACATATATATGCATACCTTTTACTGTAGGCTTGGAGACCAAATGTGGGAAAAGTGCTGAACCCACAATCATCTCCTGCAGTGAAAAACCACTGGAAAAACCCAAAAGCAAAGCTGCCACAAAAGCTTTTGAAGAGCAAAGCAATCTGTTTTCTGTTTACAAAACAATAAGGTTAAGTTTATCACCAGTTCACAAAAATACTTTGTTGTGGTGTAATGAATTACTATTCCAATCTGATTGTGCAAATTAATTGCGTTAATACTTACTTTGCTAGTTTTGCTCCTTTTGGTGTGTGTAAGCTATTGACAAGGAGAGCCGTGGCGGTTCCACTCGGGTATGTTAGCTTGTACTTCAGAATCATCACCTGTGACACGCCAATTGAAATTTTAAGTTCAATAAACTGCAATCATATTTACATGAATGAAGGTGCAATTGCAGAATTATGTTCTGGCTAGCTAGTTTGTTTCTTCATACCTTTCTTAGAGGCACAATAGAGAAGAGGCCCACAAAACTAACAACAAAGAGAAAACCAAACATCCAACCAAGTGAGATAGTCTTTGTATTGATTGGCGTGTTCCCCCCATCAACTTGAGAAGCAATGTATGGGCTCATGCCAAGTAGATAAGTTCCCATGCCACCTATATATTCACAAGACACAGATTAAATTTTTGGAACAAATAAAACAGACGAATACTATGTACAACAGAAATTCAAAAACTTGGGGAAAATAAAAAGAGAAACAATACACTTTCTAACACATTTCTTCTTACACATAACTTTTCATTGGTCAAAATTTATTTAAAATTATAAAATCAAGATAGAGAGTCATTGAATAAGAGTTGAGACTGATAAGAACGGACCTAGGCCCAGAAGAATATCCAGAAGACCCTCAGGATGGGAGGAGTTCATCCATTAGAGCCCTTTCACAGAAACAGAATCACGAAAGGGAAGAAGGCTCACCACAGCAGGATTTTCCCTCTTTAGAGTTTTCCTATTTTGTAATTTCGGCCGTTAGTGCCACGTAGCAGGGCCATGTGCCTTAGATCTTTCTCGAATATTGTTTGCATTCTCCGAATCTGTCTAGCAGATCTTCATTCCTGAGCTGGCAAGACCGTTAACATTTGTCATTATGTATGCAAGTTCTATATAAATACTACTATGAATAAAAGAGAGGGCATCAGAAAATTCACCAAATTTCCTCTTCTTCTAAGTTCTAGGAGGCATTCCTGACCTCGAATTCAGGAGCATCATTCCCCTTCTCATCATTTGGTGCTTTCATTGCACCCTCCCATGGCCGACGGCACCCGTTCCCACTCCTTGACCCGTTTGGAGGAAGCCATCGCCCTCCTTACGGCAACACAGAGCTCCCTTCATTCCCGTCTTGATGACATAGCCTCTCGCCTCCAAAACCTCGAATCCCCATCTCCTTCTCTGTCCCCTCGCCCTTCCACACCCCGCATGCACCTTGACGTTCCCCGTTTTGATGGTTCCAATGCACCTGCGTGGGTATTTAAAATCAATCAATTTTTTGATTATCATCGCACCCCTGAGGATGAACGACTTCAGGTAGCTTCATTTTACCTGGATGGCGAGGCCCTGTGTTGGTTCCAATGGCTCTACCGAAACGACCAGCTTCCCTCCTGGTCGTCCTTCCTCCAAGCTTTGGAGATGCGATTTGCTCCTTCGATGTATGATGACCCCCGCGGCGCCCTTTGCAAGTTAACCCAGACCGGCACGGTTAACTCTTATCTTGCGGAGTTTGAGGCTTTAGCTAATAGGATCGTGGGTCTCCCTACCCCGTTCCTGCTTAGCTGCTTTATCTCAGGACTCACTCCTGAGATTCGCCGTGACGTCCTCGCCCTCCAACCCCTTTCTCTGGTCCAAGCCGCGGCCCTTGCACGACTGCAAGAGGACAAACTGACGGATTCTCGCCGTCCCAATCGCACTCGACCCCCACCTCTTCCCCCACCAACAACCACCCACCCACCACCACTCCCTTCACCCCCTTTACCTCCCCTTCTTCCCGCACCACCCCGTACCACCTACAAGCGCCTTTCTCCAGCCGAAATGGCCAATCGCCGCGAGCGTGGCCTGTGCTATAACTGTGATGAACGTTATAGCCCCACTCATCGCTGCCGTGCAAAGTTCTTCCTCCTGGTGGCCACCGAGGACGACGACCCCGACTTTTCACCTACCCTTCCTTCGACCCCAGACTCCCAAACACTTTCCACCACCACCCCAAGCCCTGACCCAACTCCCCTCGACCTCCCTACGGCACAGCTCAGCCTCCACGCCCTCTCCGGCCACCCCATCCCCTCCACACTCCGCGTTCGGGGTTCCATCCACAACCACGAGTTAGTGGTTCTTGTGGACGGGGGGAGCACTCATAATTTCATCCACCACCGCCTCCTCCACTTCCTCCGACTCACCCCCGAACCCATCCCCCGCCTCGCTGTCATGGTGGGCGACGGCACCGACATCGACTGCACTAGGGTTTGCCGCAATGTCACCCTCACAATCCAGGAGCACCAATTTATCGTGGACCTCCACGTCATGGGGTTAGGTGGCGCTGATTTGATTCTCGGTGTGGCCTGGCTTACCCATCTAGGCCCAATTACCAGCGACTATTCACACCTTACCATGCGATTCTCTCACCAGGGCAAGCCCATTACCATTTACGGGGACGCTTCCCTTGACCCATCTGAGATTAGCCACGGCCAAGTTAAACGTCTGGTCTCAACCCACCAAATAGCAGGCCTTTTTCATCTCCAGCTCCAGGCCACACACCCCATCACTGCCGACAACCATACCCCTCCTTCCCCGATACGCACCCTCCTCTCTAAATACCCTCGTCTCTTCCAACCTCTCCATCACCTTCCCCCTTCACAATCCACAGACCACATTATTCACCTCGAACCTCATTCCAAGCCCGTTAATGTCCGTCCCTACAGATACCCATATTTCCAAAAAACCGAAATCGAGAAACAGGTTCAGGACATGTTAAATCGCCAGTTGATCCGACCCAGTCGGAGTCCCTATTCATCGCCGGTGCTCCTTGTCAAAAAGAAAGAAGGCACATGGAGGTTCTGTGTCGACTACAGAGCATTAAATTCCATCACCATTAAAGACCGGTTTCCCCTCCCCACCATAGACGAACTCCTTGATGACCTGGGCAATTCCTCCTGGTTCTCTAAGATGGATTTAGCTCAAGGCTTCCACCAAATTCGTATGTCTGATGCTGACATTTTCAAAACTGCCTTCCGTACCCACGAAGGACATTATGAATATGTCGTGATGCCTTTTGGGCTCTGCAACGCGCCGTCGACTTTCCAGGCTACTATGAACTCCCTCTTCCGGCCTTTCATTCGCAAGTTTGTTTTGGTCTTCTTCGATGACATTTTAGTATATAGCAGTGACCTCCAATCCCACCTCAACCATTTGGATTGCGTCTTGCGTACTCTGCAACAAGCTGATTTCCGTTTGAAAGCTTCCAAGTGTATCTTTGGTCAACGAAGGATTGAGTACTTGGGCCATTTTGTTTCACGTCGAGGTGTCGAGCCCGATTCTTCTAAAATACAAGCTATGCTCCACTGGCCGCCTCCGACAACAACTAAGGCCCTACGCGGTTTCTTGGGCCTAATCGGGTTCTACCGCTGCTTCGTCAAAAATTATGCTCAGATTGCCGCTCCGTTGACTCATCTTTTAAAAAAGGACCAATTTGTGTGGACCCTTGAGACCCAACAAGCTTTTGAAGCTTTGAAGTCAGCTATGACCACTACCCCGGTCCTTGCCCTGCCGGACTTCAGTATCCCATTTACCGTCGAGACTGACGCCTCTGGCTCCGGCATGGGTGTAGTCCTCATGCAGAGGGGACATCCCCTGGCTTTCTTCAGCAAGCAATTTTGCCCAAAATTGCTCCGTTCATCCACGTAAATTCGAGAATTACATGCCATCACCACTGCCGTCAAGAAGTGGAGGCAATACCTCCTGGGTCACACCTTCATTATTCTGACGGACCACAAGAGTCTCAGGGAATTGATGACTCAGCCGGTGCAGACCCCAGAGCAACACGTGTATCTAGCCAAGCTCCTCGGCTACGATTACACTATACAATACAAAGCCGGTCACAATAACGCCGTGGCAGATGCCCTATCTCGTGTCCAGGAATCTCCTCTTCCGGCAGCAGAAGCTTTTTATATTTTGTCCATTCCCCATTTCAAGTTCCTCGAGGAACTAAAAAGGGAATTATCAGCATCTCCTGAATTTCAGACACTAGTGGCCGGAATCCGCAATGACCCCCAACAATACTCCGATTTTTCCTTCAGAGACAGCCTTCTCCTCCATAAGGGGCGCCTCTGGCTCAATCGCGGCAACTCGCTCATTCCATCCTTACTGGAAGAGTTCCACAAATCCCCGTTAGGCGGTCACATGGGACTATCCAAGACTCTTAGTCGTCTTCAACAGAACTTCTCCTGGGAAGGCATGCGCAAGGATACCCAGACCTTCATCCGACAATGCACTGATTGCATGCAAACCAAGTACATTACCCAGAAGCCGGCCGGACTCCTTCAACCCATTCCACCACCGACACGCCCCTGGGAAGACTTAGCAATCGATTTCATCATCAGCCTACCCAATTTTAAGGGCCACACAGTAATCATGACCGTCGTGGACTGTTTTTCTAAGGGGGCCCATTTTGGTACCCTCCCTACGCAATTCACAGCTCACATGGCGGCCCAATTGTTCCTCGAGCTCGTCTGCAAGCTCCACGGCTTTCCCCGAAGTCTTATCTCGGACAGAGATCCCATTTTTATCAGCAAGTTTTGGTGCGAGCTGTTTAAACTCAGTGGCACCCAGCTAAGAATGAGTACCTCCTACCATCCTCAGAGTGATGGCCAGACGGAGGTCCTTAACCGCGTCCTTGAGCAGTACCTGCGAAGCTTCGTTCATGGCAAGCCTTCCCAATGGGGAAAATTTCTCAGCCTCGCAGAGTGGTGTTATAACACCACTTGTCACTCTTCTATGAACCTTTCCCCATTTGAGATTACCTACGGAAAACCCCCACCAGCGATTCCAGATTACCTCCCCGGAGCTTCTTCAGTGGTGGCCGTCGATTTCCTCCTATCCTCACGACAAGAGATGTTCGAAACCTTGCGCGGCAAATTAGAACGTGCCCAATGTAAGATGAAGAAGTATGCTGACTCCCATTGCCGCGACATATCCTTCGAAGTTGGAGATTGGGTGTATGTCAGATTGCGTCCTCACCGTCAAACCTCCATTGCCGACAAATATCAGAAGCTCGGAAAGCGCTATTACGGACCATACCAAATCACAGAAGTCATCGGCAAGGTTGCGTATCGTTTGGCCCTTCCTCCTACCGCGAAGATTCACCCAGTATTCCATTGCTCCAAGCTCAAGCCCCACCATGGCCCTTTAACCACAGACCAGTCGCTACCACCTACTTCGTGGGACAACAATCCCTTGATTGAACCGTTGACTATACTAGATCACAAGTGGGACGATCAAACTCCGCCGCGCCTATCGGTTTTGGTCCAGTGGACCGGGTTACCACCCGAAGACTCCACGTGGGAAGATTGGACACAACTTCAAAGCATTTACCACCTTGAGGACAAGGTGTTTTCCGATGATGCAGGGGATGATAAGAACGGACCTAGGCCCAGAAGAATATCCAGAAGACCCTCAGGATGGGAGGAGTTCATCCATTAGAGCCCTTTCACAGAAACAGAATCACGAAAGGGAAGAAGGCTCACCACAGCAGGATTTCCCCTCTTTAGAGTTTTCCTATTTTGTAATTTCGGCCGTTAGTGCCACGTAGCAGGGCCATGTGCCTTAGATCCTTCTCGAATATTGCTTGCATTCTCCGAATCTGTCTAGCAGATCTTCATTCCTGAGCTGGCAAGACCGTTAACATTTGTCATTATGTATGCAAGTTCTATATAAATACTACTATGAATAAAAGAGAGGGCATAAGAAAATTCACCAAATTTCCTCTTCTTCTAAGTTCTAGGAGGCATTCCTGACCTCGAATTCAGGAGCATCATTCCCCTTCTCATCAAAGACCCACTAAATTTATAATTTTCAGTAAGGTTGAACCAATAATAATGGAGACTCTGTTGTTAACCTTTCTCAAATTGAAATTCAAGGTGAAATCTTTAAGGCAAATGGATGCTAGTTAAGAGACTAAGAAATAAAGATTTTTATTAGGATATGTAAAATTGTGCTGCTCACAATTTTTTTTACACTCCCCTATGATTTTAAAATATATACTTTCTACATAATTTTAATTCTTTAATTAACTAGTGCCCTTATGTCAGCAAGATCTAATATTTAAAAGACAAAGTTTTGATATAAATATTCATCTATGAAACTTTCATAGAATTTCAACCAAGAATACATAGTGTTTGAGAATTAATGTGTTGTTAGCATTTCTCAAATAGAAATTCAAGGTGAAATCTTTAAAAAAACAAAAATATTTTATATAGATTTTGATCTCTGAAACTTTCAACAGAGGGGTAACTAAAAATTTGAAAGTAAATCCAAAATTAATTTGTTTTATAATCTATTACCCTACCTCTGAAACAAAAGGAAGAAGAAACGATTTCTTTGCATGCATGTTGGTTACATATATGAAGATACATATTTTGTAAAGACACGGATGCAGTGCTATGTTATGTATGTCAACTTTGAAACGTTAGCATACTTTAATATGTGGTAATGTGATACAAAATATATGACAAAAAGGCTGCACAAGGAAACAAAAAAATAAATAATAACTCACTGCTGAAGGCGATTCCAGAGGCTGCAATAACGAAGGTTTGTATGACAGTGTTCTCTTGACGAGTGAATGGTTTTTTGAGAATGCCACAATTGTTGAGGAGTGTAGTGTAGGCATTGATCACTGCAAACCCCAACAACCCTGCAGCTACATTGAGGGATGGTATGATCCCAGTGGTGAAGTTGAGTTTGCACACGATGAAGATGAAAACGATACTTAAGACAAAGCTTGTCACCACTGATCTCACTGTGATTTGTTCTGTCCATGGAAGCATCATTGTGTTCCTAAATGCCTCTTCACCCTTCAAGTTGTTACCCTCTTCTTCCATTATGGACTCTCACCAAACTATAATTCAATTAATTTTCACAGCAGAACTCTTACTCTCAACTCAAGGCAACCCCACTTATCGTGCATATATATACATAATTCAACTAAAAACTCTTCTTATATAAAGATTTAGAGAATAGAAAAGATTTGATCTTGAAATCTCTAATGGTATAATTTGATAAGATAAAAGATATAAAGATTATATCGTGACCTTTCCCAGACGTTTTGAAAAGCTTTCTTTATAAAGAGATTTGAATTGACAGAAGAAGATTTGATGTTCAAATTCTTTGATAATTTAATTTTTGATAAGATAAAATATATGAAATTGATTTAAAATGAATCTTCTCACAAATATTTATTGATCTAGTTTGATAAGATAAAATACTTCAAATCTTAATCAGAATAGATTCATATTTAAATAAATGATTCTAATAAAAATTCAGATGAGAAGAAAACTAAACTCATCCTTATTCGTTCGATAAATAAATACCCTACAATATTACATCATATGGTTAAGACTATAATCATATGAAAGATTTTAACCAAAAGTTAACTAAAAGTTATAGAAGCTTAACATTCAAATAAGTACTCATTAGTCTAAAAACATCTTAGAGTGCATATTCTTCATAAACAAGCCTCTGAAAGGACCTATCAATTTATTCTTGATAAAGTTAGTGTCTCAATAATTGGAAAGCACGCAAAACTTTTTTTTAGGAAGAGTTACCTTGACTAAATTGGTCCTCTAAGCCTTGTCGTCATATGTGATGATATTTACAAAGCCTATAGAGAATTTCTTTGGAGGATTCTGATCAGAAGAGGAAGATATGTAGCTTGTTTTTCCAAAGCATTTGGGTGGCTTGTAGTTGAGAAAAACCAGGGATGTCAATTTAGCCTTCATGATGCAAGCTATTTGGTGCCTTTGTAATTCAAAAGAATGACTTGTGGTCCTACTCCTGCATTATCAGAAGCAAATACAGGTGAGGGGAAAGAGTGCTGCTAGAAATAAATAAAGCTAAGCAATGGAGTAATCTTTGGCGTGGTTTGAGTGCTTCTTGGGATAGTTCATTGACATATTGATGGAATCAATCTAACTTGCTTACAGATTCATTTGTTTGGTTTGTTTGGTGTTGTCAGTAAAATTCCTCCATAGACTTTTTCCTATGGCCATCCCTTTCACCATTGTAATCTTTGTATTTGGGGAGAGAGAAATTGTCTCAGTTGTTTGACTCTCACATAAATGATAAAAAAAAAACAAAAATTGACCGTCACCTTGCATTGATTATATATAGGTTACTCATCCATTGAAACTAAGAACTAAATCTATAAAATAGAATGGAGACCTGAAAGAATAACCATACGTATTGATATTAGGGACTATAAACCCATCTTGTGAAGGTGACTTGGGCAATGGAAAACCGCCATCCAACACCAGCTCATTGGTGATTTGCTGAGAATGTTCATTTTTTTCCTTAGCTTGTGGCCTTGTTAGCTCTGCTGTCTCAGTGAGGATGATTGTTTTTTATTTTATTTTCTGTATAATATGGCCAACAACAGAACCAAAATTCTAGGAAAGGAAATCCTAATGAAAATGCTAGGACTGAACTGATAGTGTGAAAGACGGTATACATAGCTCTGGAAAGAATTAGTAAAAATAATAACTAAGCACTCGTGTACAGAATTAGTAAAAATAATAACTATTTGATTTGCGTTTTGCTGATGAATGGCTATGACTGAACTGATTGAGTGCAAGGGGGCATATATTGCTATGACTGAACTGATTGAGCATAGGATTTTCTGGGATACACCAGTTCTTTCCAAAGTGATCAGCATTCGCTTGGAGGATGCTCCTTGGCAGAATACAAATCATGGACAACCTTAATAAGAGAAACATTGTGCTGGACAGGAATGACACGACTTTCCGATTCTGTCATCAAGTAGAAGAATCCACTGAACACTTGTAGTTACCTTCTCATACCAAATTTGGAATCACTGTTACAAATGGTTGGGAACCCAAGTGGCACTACCTGAGGATGTTACGACTACGAGTAAGTTTTTACAGCATTGTGGTGGTTGGTCTTAAAGGGAGAAAGTTAATGAAGGCCTGGAGGGTGGTTTGGTTTGCATCTGTATGGTCTTTATGGCTGCATAGAAACAACATTATCTTCAATAATGAAGAAGTAAACATAGACAGTGTGCTAGACTTGATTAAGTTCAGGACATGGCATGTAGGATAAAGCTAAAATAATCTCCAGTAGGATGCCCAGTGTCTCTGCTACATCTGTTTTTGTCTCAAATTAGTTCCTTTTCTGGAAGCCAAAGTGTGGGAAATCTGCTCTTTCTTCAACTAACTGGTTTTGAGGGCTACATTGCGCATCAATTTGTCTGATCTTAATTTGCACTGGAGATTGTGTTTCTGATAGGGAGGGAACAACAAAGATAGGATGGTTACTTTACTTACTATTGAAATTTCCTCTGCTGTATAATGTTAACTGGTTTAGGGAAAATTTAGGTTCAATTTGTGAGTCAAGGTGTGGGAATCATAGCTATATCTGTTGGGGGATGCAGATACAAAATATACTCAAATGTTTGTAATATGAACATCCTGGCACCACTGGTTCCCATCAATAAATACTTCTTTGCTGATTAAAAAAAACACTTGTGTACGTAAATAGTAAAAATAACAATTATTGGATTTGATTTTTGCAAAGGAAGCTGGGCCCCTGACTTCCAGTTTGTTGGGGTTGTAACCATGAATTTTGAGGCCTTTTGCAATGAATCAATCACCCTCAACACTTCTTCCATGTTCCCCTCAGTAGTTGCAGGGAAGAGAAAACTCAGGTTGTGTTGCTTGATTTCTCTGCTAGAATCAACAATGATTGGATAGTTCTCCTTCACACCTGGCTGCATTGCAAAGACAAAGGCCTTAATTTACTTACCTTGATAAGTCTTCTTTTTTGGTTCAAATTAATGTCATTGAATATCTATAATTTAGAAACACAGGCTTGCTTTGCAAGTGAAAAATGGAAAACTCGATATAGGCTTCAATATCTTTGATCCATGGGATTGCAAGTCATCACAGGATGAACACAATAGCTTCACTCTTCAGTGATAAAACTCCTTAGAATATCGAGCCATCTTGCCAAGCACAAACCAGGGTGAAATCACCTTAACATACATGATCATTGTGCACAAAACTGGTGGAGCTTGATTGTGCAGTGGGTAGTTTCAACTTCAATGTTAGGATCATAGTGTCTCCAATGGTAAGGCCAAACATTTTCAATGCAGTTTTAGAGAGGTTACCTGATTTTCAAACCCTCCTTACGTTTTTTCTTTATGTCATGGATCATATTTTCAAAGCAAGCAGAGCATGAGTCTCGAGACTGTTATTTTCTATTATTGTCTATCCAATATCAGTTCAATTCATGGGATGCAATGCCAATCACACTAATTATGGGAGTTACAAATGTTTTAATATCATTGTAATGACAATTCATCTGGTTCTTTAGTGGCAGTTACAATGTGCATAGGGTGTAATGACAGAAATGTACTAATTGGATGAGAGAGATGTGAGTTATTCAGGTAAGAGATTGGAAGAGGGAAAGAATGATACATCAGCAGAACATGTGATGTGGCAAAAAATGTGATATTGACGTGTAGGTGTATTGTTTCGCAGCTCAGAATTTATAGATGATAAATGAATTCATCTTGCAGACGAGTGCTTTGAGACGATAGCAATGCCTTCTTGGTTGGTTTTGCAGTGCATCTAGGTTCCTGCTCAATCCTAGCAGTGAAGCTCTCGGCCATATTTCATGGGTTGTAACAGGCTTGGAGAAGAGGATTTCGAAAGATTGTAGTGTACTCCGGCACAATAATTGTTGTTAATTTGTTGGCCAAAGGATGTTGTTAGTTACATCCTCGTTACAATATGGTAAGTCCTCTTCACAGCACACACCAATATAGGGAGAAGGTTACTTGGACTCATGTATCAAGAAGCTAATCAAGTATCCTGACACATTAGCCAAGTTTGGACTTAATGTTCCGAAACAATCACGAATTTTTGATGTAGCTCTTAATTTTATTTTGAATGCCTTAAGAGCTGACACTGCTTGTATTTATTTACGTAGAGGCTTCTAGTTTGTCTCTCATATTTTTAATTCACACACAAAAAAAAAAAATCCACCCTTTTGCGGAGGAATTAATTACCAGACTCAACCTAGCTCCATAACATCTCAAACTCAACTAAATAAATATAGATAATAATATTTATTTTAGGGATCCAAAATTTTTTTAGAGGTGCCAAAAGCTGACGCAATACTGCAGATACTAGTCAGTGTCACCTAGAATGGTATCCAACTTTCTGTTAAACACATAACCAGTGTCACTTGACAATAAAGACAAAAAAAAATAATGATTTCATATTTATAGAGATAAAAAATGAAAAGAGTGCAACACATTTACAAATCCAAGCCTACATGATTTTTATTCATAAAAGCGAAATTGTATAACTAGAAATCCAAATACAGTATTTGAACTTTCCTGAACTTCAAACGAACATCAACCTCCAATGAAAGCAGGGAGCATCAAGGACCACCACTTAAGAAGGTGTCAACTTTTTTGTTCACAGCACTAGACAAGAACTTCATGCAAATTGGTGGGTTGGCTCCAGCAAGGGACAGTATAGCAGCAGGAACACTCCACAAAGAATCACCACAAATGAGTCCAGATGCCAAAGCAGGACCATAATCTTTTGCTTTTTGTTTGTTTTTTTTCTCCCACAAAAACAGAATCAAGCTCCCAATGCACATGTCAATAGCAAAGTAACCACCAAGATAGAATGGGATGGCCAAGGCCATGGGGTTTGGAACAAACCTGTATATCCTATATTTGGTCTCATAATGCTCCAACAAATCGTGCACTATGTTAATAAACACAGCCAAGAAAAAGAAAATGATAGCCAGTTCAAGACAATTTTTGGGAAGAGAAGAGAAACCCTTTGCTCCTAGAAGGGCCATCCCACGGTACACCTCTCCATATGGTGCAGGGTAAGAGCCCTGAGGGTCACCAAGTGTGTAAGCCTTGTTGAAAAACCAAAACATCAAAGGCGACAGAAGACAACCCGTGGCGGTTCCTAAAACTTGGCTCATAAACATGGACCGAGGAGATGCAAGAGTGAGATACCCGGTTTTGAAGTCTTGCATCAAATCAGAAGCTGTGGATACAATGCTCATCATGACACCACATGATGCAAGGCCAGCAATGAGGCCTCCATGCTCAAGGCCAACCCATGAACTGAATATAATGATGGCAACTTTGCCATAGTTTGATGCCAAAGACCAATCAGTGAGGCCACATCCATAGGCATTGCAAAAGGCCAGAATAGGAGCAATGAGGTAAGTGATTAGTACATGATACCATTTCAGTTGAGGAAAGATGAGTGAAACCGTTATGATTGAAATAACTGCAAGAACACTGTAACCAATAATAGCAACCCAAGAGGGAATCTCGTCTTTCAAGAAATACTCAGTGCGACGTTGAGCATCAAAATCTTCACTTGAGTTTTGATCAACATCTTCATGGTTTACAGTTGATGGCACTTTTTTCTTTAGGTATTGGGTGATGAGACTGTAGGCAACTCGTATTAGCATGATGATGCAATGGTAAAGACCATCACCAAGCATCATGGCAATTGCGGTGAAGATCTGTTCATGTATGTTTCTTATAATTAGTACTCCACAATTTGAAATATTGTAAGCACATACGTGTTATGAACAATAAAGGTTCCTAAGTGGATATGTGTGTACCCTATATCCTTGGATGCCACTTAGACTGCTACCAGGTAGATCTGCGCTATACCAGATTCCTTTCTTGTGCTCAATCCAGGGCCATAGAATGCCCCATGAGATTACAGCTCCAAGAAGCAAAGATGCATTTATCAAGTAAGGGCAAATCATTCCGACCCCAACATAGGTAGATGAGAAATCAAAGTAGAACCTGTAAATATTGTAGCCAGATTATTGTCAGAGACAAAAAAGAGATTTGGGAAATATATGTAGTTAAGAGTTTTTATTATACTTTTAATTAGTGTGAAATTTTTTATACTATCAACTAATTCAAGATCACACTAAGAATGACTTTTTAAAATAATTATTATCAAAGTCAACAATCTTATTATATCATGACAATTATATTTTAATTAAATTCAAATAATAACGACTTATATATTTTGTCAAATGGAAATTCAATAATCTTATTCAAATTAATTCATAATCAAATGCCAAACAATCTTAAATAACAGATGACAATGTAAGATGTATATGCATACCTGTTACTGTAAGCTTCAAGACCAAATGTGGGAAAAGTGCTGAACCCACAACCATCTCCTGCAGTGAAAAACCACTGGAAAAAACCAAAAGCAAAACTACCACAAAAGCTTTTGAAGAGCAAAGCAACCTGTTTTCTGTTTGCACAAGAATGACAAGGTTAAGTTTATCACAAGTATTCTAAAGCAGGTTGTTGTGGTGTAAATGAATCACTATTCCAATCTGTTTGTGCAAATTCATTGCATTAATACTTTGCTAGTTTTGCTCCTTTTGGTGTGTGTAAGCTATTGACAAGGAGAGCCGTGGCGGTTCCACTCGGGTATGTTAGTTTGTACTTCAGAATCATCACCTGTGACATGCCAATTGAAATTTTAAGTTCAATAAACTGCAATCAAATTTACATGAATGAAGGTGTAATTGCAGAATTATGTTCTGGCTAGCTAGGTTGTTTCTTCATACCTTTCTTAGAGGCACAATAGAGAAGAGGCCCACAAAGCTAACAACAAAGAGAAAACCAAACATCCAACCAAGTGAGATAGTCTTTGTATTGATTGGCGTGTTCCCCCCATCAACTTGAGAAGCAATGTATGGGCTCATACCAAGTAGATAACTTCCCATGCCACCTATTCACAAGACAGATTAATTTTTTTGTAACAAATTAACATTGGGCAAGAAGTGTTTCCTCACATTATTGGATTAGCTAATGACTTATGAGTTTGATACCATGTTGGAGTCTATGATTGGACCTGTCTTAATTCCTATATGGAAAATGTAAGCAATGATCTTGCAATGTTGGCTTCAACCTATATAAGTTATTTTTCCAAAATGCAACTTGATTCCTCTTGCTTTATATTTACACATGTTCTTTTGTCCTCAAATGCGTGATGTCTCGTTTTTCTAAAATAAAAAAAAATTATTTAAAAATTAAATTAAATAAATGAGAGAAAGGGTTTTTTTAAATTAAAATAAGGGTCTCATGGTATTAGAAAATAAATAAAATAAAATGATATTTTAGAAAATAAAAGATCTTTTAATTGGTTATTTATTTAATGAAATAGTAAAATAAAATTATTTTTTATAAAATAAAAAAATAAAAAAATAATAGGCTTAAAATATCCTAACTATAAATAAAGATATATTACATCATTTTTAACCTTTAGAGTATGATTCTACTTTTTCTCTTATTCTCAAATTCATTGTTTCTTCTTCCCTAAATATTATATATACAAGATAGAGGGTGTCACACAATAAACAATCTAGTTTTCCACCTGAGCGAAATATGTAATACCTTAAAAATCCATTTCATGCATATTCAGTTGATGTATTTTGTAACCACACACGCAGTGTGCCAATCCAAATTTGTAATACCTCAGAAATTCCTCGAACTATCCCTCCCCCCTAAAACTGTTCATTAGTTACTATTTCAATGTGTCTATTACTCTATTTTTATTTTTATTTAATTATATTTTATAGAAATTCTCTAAATTATTAATTTGATTGACAGAAAATGGGTATTATAGACAAATTATTTGAATAAGTGTGTCAATAGACGCTTGAACACTTTCTTTTTTCCTATATAGTATATAAAATGAAGATTCATTCTCACTCCATAATCCATATGATGGTATACCGGTACTATGCTATATGTCAACTTATATTTATTTCAAATGACAAATAGTTGATAAACCAACCTTACCACTGAAAGTCAACAACTTGGTATATTCGTCAAAATTTGGGGAAAATAGAAATTCAAGGCGAAATCTATATAAAAAAATTATTTTATACAATTTTTCATCTGAGACTTTCAACAGAAGGAGCACTAATAAACTGAAAGTAAATCCAAAAAAAATTTGTTTTACGATCTATTACCCTACCTCTGAAGCAAAATAAGGAAGTAGAAACGATTTCCTTGCATGCATGGTTATCAACTTATCATGCATCATGGTTAAATTGCGATAATATATGATTGCAGTGAGTTAAAAAATGTTTATGGTGCGTGCAAATGTGAAAAAATACGATTGATGGGGCCGCAATATTGCAGTCACAATGTGATTATGGTAGATGAACGTTGTGGCCTCAATTATGGTTGCCTATCACAATTTAAAACAATGTTATGCATATCACATTTCATGTATTTTGTAACGACACACATGCCGTGCTACCTTATATATATGTATGTCAACTTTGAAAAGTAGCCATACTTCTTAACAAAAAAGAAAAAAGAAAAAAATGACAAAAAGGGTAGACAAGAAGAAGAAAAAAAAAACTCACTGCTGAAGGCGATTCCAGAGGAGGCAACAACAAAGGTTTGGATGACAGTGTTCTCTTGGCGAGTGAATGGTTGTTTGAGAAGGCCACAGTTGTTGAGGAGTGCAGTGTAGGCCTTGATTGCTGCAAACCCCAACAAACCTGCAGCTACATTGAGGGATGGTATGATCCCTGTGGTGAAGTTGAGTTTGCACACAATGAAGATGAAAACTACACTTAGGACAAAGCTTGTCACCACTGATCTCACTGTTATTTGTTTTGTCCATGGTGGCACCCTTGTTTTCCTAAATGCCTCTTCACCCTTCAACTTATTACCCTCTTCTTCCATGTCTCTCTCCCTCTATGGACTCTCCCACCAAACTATAATTCAATCAATATATTGTTCACTTTCTCTCTCACCCTTTTAACGACGAGGAGTGATTAGTGTGGGGTGCATGGTTTGTGACTCAGGTAAAAAAATGAGAGTAAGTACATTGTACAAATTGTTTTGATATATATAATTTATTTAATAATGGGAAATGTAGAGAATCAAAGCAATTCTATTTTCTTCAATTTTTTTATAAGGGAATCAAGGGTTAATTACTATATGTGAAAGATCGATATGGAATGGTTGGTAATTTACCTCTTGTTTTGGAAATTTTTCATCAAAAAGATTACTTTGGATAGTGGAAGCAATAAGTATATTGTAACATGCAATGGCCTAGTTGAAAAATTAGCATCTCATTCATTGTATACAGTTGTATTTTTTTGGGGTACAACCCGGTACAGTTGTATGTCGAGCAGTAAATTTTTACGTTTGTTTTAAAATTATTACATTATATTTTATTCAAGAATTAAATAATTTTCACTCATAAAGGAATATAATTGCATTGTATTAAATTAATATCCGTTTCAATTTATGTTTTTATGTTAGAATTTAATGGATATGAACTCAAATTATAAAATCTTTTATTTCTTTATGACTATCCACCTCACATTTATGAGTATTCAAAATAAAGTCTAAATCGTAGCAACAATCACTTTACTTGCATCGATAAACAATAAAAAAATGAGATGTAATAATTGTAATTTGTAAATATTCATTCAATTTAATTTCAATTCAATTAATTATTTTATAAATTAAAATGCAAAGTAAATGAGTGAAATGATTAAACATATTGAGAATTTGATATGCTAGCAACGTTTGTGAGTATCCTCTTTGTCACTTGGAGATGAAGCATTGGAGTTGATCACTTAATATAATGTATACCAATTCACGGATTAGAATATGTTTATATGAAAGTTGAAAAGTCAAATAATTGCTTGAATGTAATAGAAGAGAACTCAAAATAGAGAAACTAGAGAGAAAACGGAAAGATTGATCCAAAAATGATATTTTTTTTTTGTCAAAAGAAAATTAAATTGCATTAATGTTGGAACCGTACCAATAGTCAATTGAAATTGTGACTCTTGAATGACTTTTCATTTGCAAAAACTAAAACAAGGATTGTGAGCTTTTAAAAAATAATTTATATTAATCATACTATTATTTAAAAAATTTGAGGCCTTATAAATTTGGGGCTTAAGTCCATTACCTTAGTTGCCTTGTTGGATGTCCGGCCTAGCTCCGCCCTTGACTGACATTGCATGTTTTTTTCCCTTAGATGCTCCAACATGAGCTTGTAATCTGGTTAAGGGTTAGGTATTCACATTATTGATCATTCAATCTTAAATATAATAGGCTAAAATATATTTTTTTTCTTTCTCTAATTATGAAAATTTATTTTAGTTATTTATCTGTTAAAAAATTCAATCCTTTAACTTGCCTGCAATTAATTTATAATTTTTGAAAAATATAAAACACTAATAATATTACTTTCAAGTTAACACAAGGACAACATTGACTCAAATTTATAAGTTTCAATAGGAATATTTTAAAAAATAAAAGTCAAAATATGTAAATTTTACAATTATATATACATATATATATATATATATATATATATATATATATATATATATATATATATATATATATATATATATATATATCAGCCTAAATTCTAAAAGTCAATTTTCTACCAAGATATATACTTGTCACTTTTTTATTAATAATATTATTAGAATATACATAAATTTAAATTAAAAGTTACATGTTTAATAAAAATCTTACATTTGAATCTATCTATTTTTAGAATATAGTTTGCAAAATATTTTAATAGACAATAAAAATAATAGAATTCTCTATGTAAATCTCCAAGCATGCATACATACGTATATTAAAAGTCACGTGTTTAATTTTAAATATACATGAATTCATATAAAAAGTTATATTTTTAATAAATATCTAAACATTATATTCTTATTATAATTTTAGAAGATAAAATTTTATTTATCTATTTATTTTTATAAATGCAAAATTTTCTATTTTTAAATATATTTAATAAAATAATTTTGTAAACAATAATAGAAATAAAAAAAATTAAAATTATATATACGTATTAAATATTATATATTTTATTATTTATATTAATATGTATTCAAATAAATAAACTCATATGAAAAGTCAAATGATCAATAAGAATATATATATATTAAATTTAATAATATACTGTGCTCTCATAAATAAAAAAAATAATACTATATAAGGGCAGAAAACAGTTTTATATATTTATATAAGTATTACATTAATTACAATGATACTATTACATTAAAACTTATTTTTGTGTTTAATAAATGTGTATGGAATATGATGAATATTAAATTAATTATATTCAAATGACTAATGAATATGTATTAAATTTAATAAATATATTATATTTTACAAATATAAATTTAATGATATTATTAAAGTTAATAATATACTATAATTGTGTTGACAAAGAGATAATATACTCTTTTATCGCAACAGTCATTATTCTCTCAATCAAATGTAGTCATAGCTATCACATACATACATGTATAAAAAGTCATATGTTTAATAAACATCTAAACTTTATATTCTTATTATGATTTTATAAGAAAAAATCTCTATCTATTTATTTTAAAAAATAAATGCTACATTTTTTCTGTTTTTAAAATATATTTTTTAAAAAATAATCTTTTAAACAATAATAGAAATAAAAAAAATTAAATTATATATAGGTATTAAATATTACACAGTTGTTATTATTTATATTAATATATCTTCGTATAAATAAATTCATATGAAAAGTCAAACGATTAATAAGTATATAAATTAAATTTAATAAATAGATTATATTTTAGAAATATAATTTTAATAATATTATTAAATTTAATAATATAGTGTTTTATGAATAAAAAAATAATACTATATAAGGACAGAAAACTGTTTTCTCTATATTTTTATAAATATTATTTACAATAATACTGTTACATTAAAATTTATTTTTATGTTTAATAAATATGTATCAAATATAACAAATATTACATTAATTACATTCATGAATGATTAATTTATATGTATTAAATTTAATAAATATATTATATTTTGCAAATAAAAATTTAATAATATTATTAAAGTTAATAATATACTATATTTGCATTGACCAATAGAAAATTCTAGAGACACCTTGACCTCACCCATCTCTTAGACACAACTTCTTTATATTCTTGCATGCCTTGACAGCTCTCACACTTACAAGCAGAAAACCTAGTCATTCTACTCTAATCCAATGTATTCATAGATATTACAGACATGTCCTCTCTTCCATCATGAAGCGATTTTAATTTCTTCTTCATCCATTGATCATATTCCTTCAATTTTTATTTGATTTTTTTTTTTTTTTTGCTAGATTCTTCGATCTCATATCCAAGCTTATTGTGCAATCACCTCCACCAGAACCTTAAGCCAACAAACATCTCAACACCTTTGCTGTTCCTTGATCCAGTCCTGAGCTGAATGTCACTGATCGATGAATCTTTAAACAACTGTGATTTCCTTGATTAATTTACATCATAATTTTGTTCCATTTGTATACTGCTAGCTAGCAGCTGAATGCTACTTGAATATCATATTCATTGGTTGGATGACTCTAAATGAGTTGCTATCAGGGATATTAGTTCTTGGTGCAAGCGAGCTCTCCAATTTCTCATAGATCTCTAATCAAAATCTAAAGTTAGAAGATCAATTGCTATTAGATTAATATCTGTACGATTAAAGAGAATATTTGGAAGATTAATTTCTCATAGAATATTTGCAAGTGAGCTATCATCATAGTAATCAAACTTGAGTCCACCATTTCTGGAGCATTCACAAAGTGGAAGAGTCTTATATATTGGAGTTTGAAGACCTTTTACGCAACACGATCGAAGAATATAGCCGTAGCAAGAGTTATTGAAGTTTGCTTCAATCTTGAGTCCATCATTTTTGGAACACTTACAAAGTGGAATAGTCTTATTTATTGAAATTTGTTTTACACTTAAGTCCACCATTTCTGAAACATGAAGACTACAACTGCAGCAATCAATATAGCGCTATATGAGAAGCCTCGCATATATAGTGAAATAGTCTCAATGAAATTTGTTGTAATACGAAAAATAGTCTTGTAATGAGTAAGTAAAGTATATAAAAACTATTAGATTGTGATGTACACGCATTTCATTGAATTTATTGAGCAACTGTTAATTAATTCTTGTTTCTTCACATGTGTTTTCTGCATGTTTATTATTACAACCAAATCCCTTATTATACATTTCATACTCGATAATTTTCGTGTGGCTTTAATTTGAACTTCATAATGAGAAAATCTTTGTTCCATTTCAAACAAGTAGATGTTATAATTAAATGAGTCATGACTATTGACATTTAAGACTAGCTGCACTAATAAAGACATTGAACTAGTTAGTTGTATATAGCTTTGAACACGCCTTGTAATCCAATCTCTTCAGGAGTCAGTGGGCAACATCCCTGATTTCTCAAGTCTTCAATTCAATTCATCAATGAATTGAGAGTTCAATAGTCAATACCCTTCCCTGCCAAAGCACTTGCTGATACTTCACTAGAGCAAGTTTTCCTGCTCTTTCTTCAACAATCTGGTTTCAATGGCTATGTTGCACATAAATTTATCTGATGTTAATTTGCATTGAAGGTTCTGTTTCTGATTGGGAGGGTAAGGGTACAACAAGGATAGGACGGTTACTTAATACTGAAATTTCATTTGCATTGAAGGTTAATTACTAGTCTTATTCATTTGTTATGAAGAACGAACATAGGGAAAGTAAAATAAACAAAGTTGTTGTATCCTAGGACTCAAACAACAATGAGACACGATCTTTTATTTTACTTTAATAATACGTGTCTCTGAAAACAAGAGCATGAGCAAGACAAGGACATATCATACTATATAGTATTTAGTTGGACATCATCTGAACAGTGCCAGCACGCTTCTTCTTGGGGGCACCAGCTTCAACATCATTATATAATGAACTTCCATACTTTGAACTTGAGTTTTCAAGCTTATCACCCTGACCCCAGATTGCATAAGCTTCTTCACCATGAGCAGCCTCATCACCTATCTCCATATCCTCTTCAGAAATTCTCAATGGAAAAAAGATCCGAATGAAGTTGACAAAGATAACAAAGATAATCCCAAGGATTTGGACTCCCATTTGCCTGAAGCCGGTGCTGAGCTTGTTGGAACCGAAACCATAAAAGAAAACAACGTATTGAGCATCATGTCCATAGAACAACCGGTTGAGTCTTGGATCAGCAAAGAGCCCAGTGAGGAGTCCTCCTAGGGTTTCTGCAATGGCATGAGTATGGAACACTGCCATAGTATCATCAACCTTCTGCAGTAGCTTTGATCTCTTATGGATGACCATCATGGTGAACCAAGGAATTGAGCCTGAGAGAAGTCCCATTATAAGTGATGCCCATCCCTGAACAACACCTGCAGCAGGGGTTATGCAAACCAAACCAGTGATCATGCCTTGAACAGCTCCAATTACAGAAGGCTTTCGGAAAAAGAGGACATCAAGGATGACCAAGTGAGCAAGCGTGGGTGTTGAGAACGGCCAGGGAAGCATCCAAGCATAGAAGTTCATGTGCCCCAACACGGCCCCAGCAATGAGAATCAAAGTGATGGCAGCAAACACACACATTGTGGCATTTGGGAAGGCCCCCAAAAATGCCTTCTTGAAAAGATATGCATGCTCAAGTGACATAGCAGGCTTTCCCCAGAAAGGAAGAAGCTCATCACCAAAAGACATTCTGTATCCCCACACAACCCAACAGAAGAACACACATGTAAAAGCATAGAGTGACATGAATGCTGAGTTCACTACCCATTTCTTCTTCACTGCTCCACCTTACAAGATTATGAGCCCTAGAACACTTTGCAGACCAACTAGGGTTACCAACTAGGGTTGCAGCTATTAGCTTCCATGCATTGTCTGCTCTACTAAACCATTCAGGGCTTCCATCAACAACCGCTAGGTTTGAGGGTAATGGCACATTCATTTTTTTCCCACTCTTTGTTTTTTTGTTTTGTTTGAGTGACCTAGCTAAGTAGGAGAACTAAGTGTCATGGGAGGTTTACTCTTCTATGTGTAACACCTAGATAGGGCATATGAATGACCTTTTATGGCCACAACATATCTAGCATTTACCTCGTCGTGAACACCTTCATCGGAGCCCTTCAAAGCCTTCCATCTACAAGCACGAGACCTATTAATTAGTAATTAGTATATATAGTATGCTTTTCGTGATAGTAAATGATCAGTAAATGCTTATATATTCATGTATGCAAAACCATTGTCGTCAAACAAATAACAGTCAGAAAAAGAAAATGGTACCTATAGTAGAGTTATATATCCTCTAATATGTTGTGTATGAGGCAAAATAGTGATGCTAAGTCAACACGACGCAACGACACAATTTTTATGTTTTATTTCCTACACTTAAACACATGTTTTAGTCCCTGAGGAAAAAAAAAAAAACAAATGTTTAGTCCCTATCAAAATCTCTCCCGTTTACTTCTTCCTCCCCCTTCTTTTCCTTTCTCCTTTTCATTTCCTTCTTTTCCTTTTCCTTATATCAACACCTCCTTCCTCCTTTCATTTTGCGGGTTCTGTTTGTGTCAAGTACACTTCTTAGACAAGATGAAGTAGACCGTGAGTAATGATTTGTGTTTGGCATTCTTTTCAACAGCAGTAACTTACTGCATTGTTTTAATCTTGATGCATAAATCTCTTCAGTATACGATGTTGAATGACTAAATGCTTGGAGATATACAATGCATCAAACCTTGTTGCATCATTCTTAACATTTTAATCTTGTTGCGTCAAACAATGTATTTTGGGTCTTGTAACTATGTTAGCTCTAGGTTCTCTAGCACACACAAAAATAACGATTGCTAAATTGGCAAAAAAATTGAAAAAAAAAAATGCTTCTACCATGTTAGCTCTAGTGTTTTGTTTTTTTGGCAGTTGTGCGTGACTGATGCATTAAGTGATCCAGAAAATGAATCAAATGACAACTTTCATGTTTACAAGTTTTATGCATGAAGATTAAAACCATGCGGTAAGTCCTGTCATTGCAAAGAGTGCCAACACAAATTGTTGCTTACAAGTTACCGCGTCTTGTCCAAGATGCATGTTTGAACTTTGCAACCTCGAAAGACTATATTTAAGATTAGTTTATGTAAGAAGATTTAAACACAAACGGAACCCACAAAATAAAAGGAGAAGGGAGACGTTGGTGAGGAAAAAGAAAAGAAAGAAACGGAAGAAGAAGGAAAAGATGTTAATAAGGACTAAAACATTTATATTTACATATAAAAAAAAACTTGTATTGGAACTAAAACCAATGGTTTAGTAGAAAGAAAACCAAACTAATTTTTGACTCGTTCCATTGCATGTCTATTATTACTAAAAAAATGAACATATTAATATTGACATATCTTTTTGTAACATAAAAGTAAATCGTACATCTCAACTATAACGAGTTAATAATACTTAATTACATATTATTAATACCACAGCAAAAACAACATATTACAAATCTTAAAAGAAGAAATACATTATATATCACATTGCAAGTTTGTAACCATTAAAAGTTTAAAATTATAGTATATTACTAATACCACAACAAAAACCACATATTACAAATCTTACAAAAAAGAAATACATAATAAACCATCAAAAGTTTAAAATTATAGTACATAATGCTAAACATATATTAAGTAAAAATCCATATATAATGTTCGGTTCAATTTGATTGGGTTCAGTTTTTACAAGATCCAAAAAATGAACCAAACTAAAAAAAATGAGGTTGTTCTACAGCAATTTAGTTCGGTTTAACACCGACCCCCAATTTTCCAATTCCAACTGACACTGCAATAATCACGAGGTAGCCACAAAAGCAATCCAATTGACACTGCAATTAACCCACCCAAAATTCCCAACATCTGCTGCAATAATCGTCATCAGTAAGAGTGGTTCTTCCTCCCTAAATAACAATCATGAGAGAAAAAAAATCATCAGAAAATGAAATGATATATATGATGCAGTAGTTGAGGAAGTATACGGCTACGCTAATCATGATACAGATGATTAAATCACAGGTGAAAATACTACATTTTTGTATAATACTTACTGAGATTTCCAAGGTATTATAGACGGATTAAAAAAAAAATATACAGCTATGATAATGCATTGTTTGTTTGGTAGGAAAGAAATAGAGGAGAAATAGTATGGATCCCACACTTCCTACACTCTACTTTAATTCAAATATCTTCCTTTATTTTCATCCTCTCTATCTTCATCCTCTCTTCCAAACAGAGCATAAGTTTGGAAAAAGTAACTAATTTAAGTATTTACCAATCTGAATCTTACAGGGAAGGCTTGATTTTTATAGGAGCAACTGACAGGATCAGTTGTATTCTGTTACAACAGAACGACACAAACACAGCATAAGAGTCAGGTACCCATAATAACAGCTGGTTGACTAACACATTGTCTACCACTGTTTTGAAACCCGGACCGGACCGGCCGGTTTGACCGGGAACTGGTCATGTGTCCAGTCCAACACTTCCTAAAAGTCGGTGCATTCTTAAACCGGCTCAAAACTGCTGAACCAGTTGAAAACCGGCAAAACCCAATGGGTTAACCGGTTTCGCTTAAAAAAAATTAAAAAAAAACTTTTAAAAAATGCCATTTTGGTTTTTAAAAAAAATTATAACTTATTACACTTTTAAGTGAAGTTTACTTTTTATTATTATCAATTTATGCACATTATGTTATTTTTGTTCAATATTACTAAGATATTATATTAAAATATTAAAAAATATATTTTATTAAAACCGTTCGACCCCAATTGAACCATTGACCTTTGAACCAGTGTCTTCATCGGTTCAATGACCGGTCCGGTTCTGAGAACATTGTTGTCTACATACTTTTAAGAAATTCAGTAAATGCTGATACCAACCTACTCTAACACAAAGAAACAAAATGCTAATTGTAGAAAATTGAAATACCCGAGTCTTCATCAGAAAAATGAAGAGAATGCCACCCACCACCACCACTTCTCCCCCAACCCACTCTGCTGGTATAGCCACTTCCATCCCTTCCACCAAACTGATGATCACCACCATCTCTGCCACTGCCTATACCCCAGTTATCACGTCCATCTCTGCCACTGCCTATACCCCAGTTATCACGTCGAGGCTTTGCTTTTTCAACTCTCAAGGGGAAACCTCCTAGCTCATTTTGATCAAGATGTAGAGCTTTCCTCACACTTACAACATCCTTGAACCCCAAGTGAGCAAACCTGTAAATTATAAAATTTGAGATAGGAATGCAATACATGCTAATTCTTGCACAAGTTTAAGTTTTCCAGAGTTCTACAGTCACGTGTCATTCAAGGTTTATACAAGCTAATACATTTTGAGGCTCTATTAGAGAAACTTAACCAGGAGGTCCCTATTAATCCAGATTTTAGGTACTACGTTTTTTTTTTTTTTTTGACAAATTTAGGTACTATTGCCTTCAATCCCCTATGGCCTGGTCTCCTGCTCAAAGAGGGGTTTTGTGCTCTTGGTGCAAAATCAGAGAGAGAGAGAGAGAGCAAGCGGGTATTCAACAAAGAGCTAATTATATCTGTTAAAACAAGGTAGATAAAAAAAAAAGAAGTAAATGTAACAACAAAATAAATAAAATAAAATAAATCTCACATTATCCATTTGGAGATTACTACATTATATCTAGATAACTTCCACAAAGGAAAGATCACGAGATTTGTGTGAACTAAGTG
The DNA here is from genome assembly GCF_000004515.6 of Glycine max. Classification (NCBI taxonomy): domain Eukaryota; kingdom Viridiplantae; phylum Streptophyta; class Magnoliopsida; order Fabales; family Fabaceae; genus Glycine; species Glycine max. Next base: position 403,846 of record NC_038256.2, on the reverse strand, counting down.
AATTTATTTAGTTGAGGCAAGATATAGAGAAAATAAAATTTGCCTCCAGGCAGTCTCCTAAACAAGCAAGCAAATAAGCCCCTTCTTGTACTAGTAGTCTGAATTCATTGATTTCTAACAATCCAGTGGTCCACTCTCGCACTAAACACATGGAGCTCAATATCTTCTTCATGCAGGAAAAGGTTCTCAACAGAAGCCTTTTGGTCTATCATGTTACACCTCATGATCAGTGGGCAGATGCTCTCGCAAAGCCTCTGTCCTCTGTCTGGTTTAAAGCTCTCAGATATAAGCTCAAAGTGTTCAACAAGTTTGTCCTATGTAACTACCTTGAGCTTAAGGGGTGGTGTTGGATATAGAGTGATTAGTGGATCTAGATTCTAGCCTAGTGGGCCTGTGAAGGGGCCAACATATCTCTGTTGATAGTCTGTTCAGATTGTTAGTTAGGAATACTGTTAGCTGTCAAATCAGTCATAATTGACTGCAACTGTAATAGATCAGCATACATATTGTATCCTTGCATTCACTCATTTGTAATAATAATTCAAAGTTACAGTTTCTCTTAAATTCTCTCTCCTTTTCTCTCAATTTTCATTGTACCATGAATTCTACAACAGATTATAACCTAACTTACAGCATAACAAGAAACATACCCCTTAACAGCACCAGAATCAGGAAATGTCGGAATTGATATCCTTTGAATCTCTCCACAAGAACCAAAATGTTCTTCTAGGCTAGCTTTCAGCTGAGAGGAAAAAGTAGGCATTAAATACAGTTAAACCAAACAATGATGCAATAGGAAGATATTCATGCAATCCTGTGCAGGAAGTGGTGTAACAGATCAAAATGATAAGAGGAAAGATTACCTTTTCTGCCGGAAGGGAACTATCAAAACCCGTCACAAATACAGTTGGAGACTGAGCTCTTTCACACTTCTGGAATGAGTTGCTCCAGTTGCTAAAATTGTTAACAAGGAAACAGCAAAGGGAAGATGTGGGAATAAGACAAGATACAGAAATGTTCCAATACAACAGACTAAAGCATTTTTAAAAGCATTTATGTTGATAAAAGAAAGAAAAAACAAATATCTAACAAGAAAACTTTTTTAGAGTTTAGTTTTTTTTTTTCACAAGATAACTAGTTAGGAAAAAAAGCTGGAGTAGAGTTTAACTGGAAAAAAAAACTGAAAAGAAAACTATATCATGAAAGTGCTTTTCTTTACTGCAAAGTGTATCCAAGCACCTTATATAAAAGGAGCATATGCATTAGCATATACAATTACAAGACACGGTAAACCATGCAAATGCACACGAAAAACAAAAATGTTCTCCTGTTCAAAATGGCTATGCTATAAGAAATTTACACTAGTGCAATTAGGCAGGAAAATTTGTCACCAGACAGCCACAGGAGGCATGCTCTTGCACAGTTCTATTATATATAGGTGCAGATATGTAGATTACCTTCTACTGTAGGTATATTCACCTTTTTCTTCAGCCAAATCAACTCCGATGGGACGTCTCAACAATTCTGTATTATGCAACTCAAGAGCCTGTGATACAAAAAACAAATTGATTGTCAGCTCAATGTCTTCCCACTGAACAAGGCTTCAATGAACATAACACAAATGATGATGAGGAATAGAGACACAGGCACTATATATACAAGAAAGCCTAGAAATATAAATGTCAAACCTCCATCACAAGATTCACAACTAATTGTCATGCAAAGACATAGGGTCAAATGATGCATTTAACCAATAGCACCTAGTGAGATGAGACTTGCCAATTTTTTTATTAGGCACAGACAAAGAGAATGGCTTTACAAGAAATGACCAGATTAACAAGCAGTATAGAATTTGCAACCTATGAGCTGGTTAGAACAATATACCATTGCACGAGTTAAAAAAGTTTAGATGAACTTATTTCACAAAAATTTTGGTGATCAGTTCCTAATTTTTAAGGTGATTGGTTCCTGATTTGCAGCAATAGACCGAATCCTCTGATTCTGTTTTCTTTTTACAGCTAGGAACAGATTCTTTTATTAATTTTAGAGATCTCCCACACAATCTTTCTATAATTAGTCCGCCAACATTTAAGAGGAGATTATACCCCCAGTTTCCAGGCCTAAATTAATCTAAAGCTGTTGACCTAATTCCCTGCCTATACCGCTGCCTTGTAATCAAACATCAAGTTGAGGAATACAATCTTTTTCTACAACTTGTTAGTTCCAAATTATCAAAATGCATTATATAACAAAACTGTTAGCAACTCATGCCATAGAAAGATTTTTAATAAGATCATAGTAATCAACTAACTTGAATCTTTTGCTATTAGAGGTAGCATACAACTATCTTTCAAATGTTTTTGGCAATTCTAAGCATTGAGAGATTAATTTCATCAACCAAAAGAGTTTTTTTTATAGGAGAGAGAATGAGTTAGAGAGAGAAACAGAGAGAGTTTTCATGAGACAGTGAGAGAGAGGTCCTATGTTAGTTTCGCAAGAAGAGGGTACGACCTCAACGCATCGACGGCGACAACGCAAGACTGGCGGCGATTGGAGCGAACCAGAAATTGGAGGGACACTTCTAACATATCTTCATTCTATTTCATCTGTTTTCCTGATGAAGTTGGCGTAAAGGATTTATGGTGTGCTTTCAAGAAATGGGGGGACATCAAAGAAGTTTATATTCGAGAAACAGAAATAGAAGTGGCCGGAGATATGGCTTCATCAGGTTCAAAGGTGTTTCAAACGTCCAGTATCTCGAACAACAACTGGACAATATTGTTCTCGAAGGCCTGAAGCTGCACGTGAATGTGCCAAAACATGGAAGAGACCTAAGGGTGGCTGAAAAAGAAGACGACGTTGCAAGGGTGGAAATGATCATGAAGGACAAAGGTATAGCAAAGGAGGTATGCACGCAACCTGACATAGGTGTGGGCGGAAGACTGTGGCATGGAAGGACACTGGAACATCGTCAATGGCAGTTTTTGGTAGCGAGAAGGATAAACAAACCAGCAATAGAGAGGCAGGATCAAACGTGAAGGTGGTGATGCTTGGAAATAGAAGCAATGGCGCGGAGAAGAGATGGCTATCTAGGCATAACCAGCACCACAGGGCAGAGTCAAACAGGGGATTTCATTTATCGCATTCTTCCATCGTACTATCAGTGCCAATGGAAACCAAAGCATGGTTGGAAAAAGCTTAGGTTGAGTATCTGAGGAACCCGACAGACTTTTTGACAATCTGAGTGAGGTATTCGGCTGGGACAGTGCGGAGGAGGTGGACTTGAAATACCTTGGAGGAGATATGGTTCTGATCACGGGGATTGGTGAAGACATAATCAAGGAGCTCTGCAAAGAGGGTGTTGTAAGCGGGCTATCTATGTTCCATTCACTTATGAAGTGGATTCCGGAGTTGAAAACAGGTTGCAGGTTGGTTTGGGTGTTGTGTTGGGGGTATCCCTCTCCATGCTTGGGATTCTCAGAACATCAAGAAGATAGTAGGGAGCATGGACGATGTTATAGATGTCGACGATGACGTCGAGAACTTGCATAGAATTGACTGCGCTAGAGTTCTTGTTAAAACAGCATGATCACCACTGATTAACCATTCCGTGACGGCGAAAACTGATGGCGCCGATTTTATCATCAAAATTGTGGAGGAGAATTTCGTCCGGTGAGAGTGACCTTGGTATGGAGGTAGCGTCGGTGTTTTCTCAGTTCTACGGAGAACGTCAGCTGGTCGGGGTCAAGGTCAGTGGCGGAAGTGGTGGGGGAAACTCAACAAAAGGTGGTAGGTGGGGCAGCAAGACGGAAAAGGTTCCCACAACGGTCACATTGACCTTGGTCAACCAAGACACAATGGTTCAAAACTCTGTGCCAGGTGGGCCCACAAAGACTGCACAAGGAGAAGCAGAAAAGGAGAAGGCAGGCGAACCAGGAGCTGGAGCTGCATGTGTCTAACAGCAATGTAGATGACGACAAAAGGGGAGAGAGAAATCAATCAGAAGTTGGTGGATTAGTAGGGCCAGCATATGTTGTGTCAGCAGACAATGAGAGTCCTATTAAGAGGATACCAGATTTGGGCCTAATTCTGTATTGTTGGTGCCAATTTTGAAGGCACAGCTGCATCAAAAGAGAATGGATCACCTATTTTAATGAAAGGTGGGAGTGGGCTTAAATAGGTGGCCTCGTGGGACAGTAATAACAGAAAAAAGGATGCTGGTCATACAATGAAACAGGTTTTGAATTCTGTTTCATGTGAGACCTTGAAGGAAGCAACAAACATTTGGAATATGGCAAAAGATATGGGGGTCAGTTATGAAGCAGAGGAAGCAAAAATGGTGTCTAAGATTGCTATCTTATAAGGAAAAAACAAAGGAGTGGTGGAAAGGTTGGGAAGAAGTATTGGTGATTAATGAAGATTATAACTTATAATATTTGGGAGGCGGGGTTAAGTGGAGTGTTGTGTGCAGGATTGTGGTAAAGGAGAAGGTAGATCTGTTATGTATTCAGGAAACTAAGCGAGATAGGGTGGATAAGTGGGTATGTCAAGATGATGATCCAAACAACACAACAAGGGGAGGAGGTCAAAAAAGGTATACAATGGAGGGTTGGGTGTGGAGATAGGTTCAAATTTTGGGAGGATAAGTGGATAGATGGTGAGGTTTCATTGGTAGTTAAATATCCTAGATTGTTCCTAATCTCGGGTCAACAAAACCAATTAATACAGCAGATGGGAGGTTACAAGGATGGGGAGTGGGAGTGGAATTTATCTTGGAGAAGGCCATTGTTTGATAATGAGATACCAATGGCTGTCAATTTCCTAAAAGATGTCGAAAGGTCGGCTATTCAAACAAATAGAAGAGATGTGTGGGTGTGGAAGGCAGATCCAAGTGGGAGATACACGGCGCAAACTGCATACAATGTAATGAGGGGGGCTGTAGTTGATGGGATCCACGATAGGGCTTTTGAGGAGCTATGGAAGCTGAAGATACCAATCAAATTTGCAGTATTTGCATGGAGGCTACTTAAAGACAGACTGCCTACTAGACTAAACTTACACAGGAGACAAATAGAGATATTGGATATGTTAGAGAGAAGTCTTAAATTCAGTTAGTTTTCAGTTAGTTGTAAAAACTGTTTGTGGTTACTATTAGCTATCTCTTCTTAGTTAGTTAGTATGCTGTGATTCTGTTAGTTACTAACAGAATCAGTTAGTAATTGTTAGAGTCAGAGTTAGGCCTCATTGTGAACTCTGCTCTATATATAGACCTTTGTTGTAATCATCAAATCAATAATGAAAACACAATTATGATTTCTATCAGTTCTCTATCTCTCTCTAAATGTAACAGGATAGGAGCAGCCCATTTTGCAGCAGTGCGGAAGAGGAAGCAGGACATTTGTTCTTCCATTGCAATAGAGTCATTCCTATTTGGTGGGAATCATTATCCTGGGTGAACAAGTCTGCAGCTTTCCCAAAAGATCCAAGACAACATTTTCTACACCATGGAGATATATTGAATGATGGGAGCAGGGCTACTAGGTGGAAATGTTGGTGGGTGGTAGTGACTTGGACTATATGGCAGCAACGGCATAAGTTGATATTCTTCAACGAAACATTTGACAGCAACAAATTGATTGATGAGGCAGCTTTCTTGTTGTGGACATGGCTGAGGCATTTGGAGAAGGATTTCTCTTTGCATTTTAACCAATGGTCTAGTAACCTTAGAGAAGGGATAGTGTACTAGTTCAGAATAGAACTTTTGATTAGCAGATTCTTTCACTAATATGGTGTGGCTTGGCTGTGGTTCCTAATTAGACTCCATTTAGTCTAATCTCGAAACAAAACATTTGTAATTTAGTACCTCTAGTACTCAGTTATCTATATATATATATATATATTTATTTTTGCTAATAAAAAAAAAAGTGGGTATGTCAAGCGTTGTGCGGGGGGGGGGGGGGATTCAGAAGTATGCTGGGCAGAGAGTCCAGCAATCAATAGGTGTGCTGTTCTTGTGGAACGAATCAACTTTCTCTGTTGAAAGGAAGATCATTGGTACTGGATATGTTGTATTGGAGGGAGTGTGGAGGTGTGATGGCGAAAGAATTACCATTGCCAATATTTATTCACCATGCGATGTAGTGCTGAAAAGAAATCTATGGGAAGAAGTTAAGCAGATTAAAGAAGCAAGTCAAGTTGCAATGTGGTGTGTTGTAGTGGACTTCAACAATATAAGAAGACCATCAGAAAGAGTGGGGCTAAGTCAGAGGGAGTACGGAAGAGGAGCTATGAAAGAGTTCAATGGCTGGATTGTTGTCATGGATATTGAGGACGTGCCATGTGTGGGGCGCAAATATGCATGGTACCCGAATGGGTTAGCAAAAAGTAAGGAGGAAGAGCTATGAAGGAGTTCAATGACTGGATTGCTGTCATGGATATTGAGGACGTGCCATGTGTGGGGCGCAAATATACATGGTATAGGCCAAATAGGTTAGCAAAAAGCAGGCTGGACAAAATCATGGTATCTCCGGAATGGCTTCTAAAATGGCAAGGAGTACACAAGTTATCCTGGACAGCAATTTCTCGGATCATTGCCCCATTTTGCTTAAGATTTCTTACGCGGACTGGGGTCCAAAGCCAGGGCCTTAGATTGCTGGTTCCAACATACATCTTTTAAGAAATTTGTCAAAGAAGCTTGGGAAGGGTGTTCAGTCCACGGTTAGGGGGGGATATGTATTGAAGGAAAAGCTGAAGAGGCTTAGACAACAATTGAAGGAGTAGAACAAAGACCAGTTTGGGGATGTCCAGCAAAAATTCTACATCAGTGAGGAAAAGCCGAACGTGCTTCAAGTGAAGGGGGACAGCAGCCCTCTGAGTGGTGAAGTGCAGCTGAGAAGGAAATTACAGGTGATCCTTGGGAGGCGCGCACACTAAAGAATCTATCCTAAGACAGAAGGCAAGGGTTAGATGGTTGAAGGAGGGTGATTGCAACTCTAGGTATTACCACTTGCTAGTCAATTGGAAACAACATCATAAGATGTTTTTTTTTTTGGAAGGCAAAAAATATATATTTATATTAATAATAGTATACCAGTACCAGTGGTACCGGAAAAGAGATTACAAAGCACATAAGTGCTGCCCTCCAAAAACCACCCATCCTAAATACAAAAGCAAGAAAACCCAGTCAACCTAACCAAAGGAATTCGATATATTGGAAGACCAATGATTGAGACTACAGGTGAAATCTTTTTCTTTAGCCTTCAGCCAGGACCAAACTAAAAAGATAGCATGGTCCATGACTTTATAGGGATCAAAAGGTTTTCCTTGGAAGATCAGTTGGTTCCTATGTTGCCATATAGAGCTAGTTAAGGCAATCCACCACCCACACCTTGTATTATGATTCATAGGTTCCCCAAATCCTTCACAAAATTGAATGAAATGGCACTTAGGTGTGATTGGAAGGGGACCTACGACCCGGATCCAACTCATGGCTTCCCACCACAAACCTCTAGTCAAGGTACAATTGAAAAATAAGTGACCCACATCCTCCTGAACGCTTCCACACAAGGGGCAGATGTCTTCCTGCATACTGATATTTCTTCTCAGAAGATTGGCCTTGGTGGGAAGTCTATTTTTAAGAAGCCTCCAACAGAACACCACTGCCCGAGGGGGGATTTTCAGCTTCCAAATTGTCTTATAGATGTTCTCATCTGCACTTGTTGTACTGGGGTTAATGCACAAGCTATAAGCTGATTTAATAGTATATTGGCCATGGGGTTCAGCCAACCACAACATAGAGTCTTTGATATGTCGCTGTATAGGGACAGAACAGATTTCTTCCATAAACTGCACAGCTAAATCACTTTCATGATCAAATAAGTTCCTCCTCCATCTAAGGTTCCATTCCCAGCTATGATGATTAAATTCACCCATATTTGAGATGAGAGAATTTTGCTGCCTACTAATCAGAAAAAGCTGATTATATTTCTGCTCAAGGGTATAATCTTCCCCTAGCCACTTGTCTGTCCAGAATTTGATTCTTTTCCCACATCCAACCTTCCAACTCAAGTGGTGCTTGAAGATATTGTGATCTGACTGGTGAAATAGCTTTCTAAGGTCCCTCCACCAATGAGAAAATCCCCTCTTATCTGTATCATGCTGGAACTCAGGCCATCCACCATATTTAGAGATTAGAACTCTTACCCAAAGCTGCTGCTGACCAGATGCAAAAGCCCATATCCATCTACCCATCAAGGCTACATTGAATTTCGAAATATCCTTTATTCCCAATCCCCCCTCATTCTTGGGCAGACAAATATCAGCCCATTTCACCCAAGGAATTTTATTATGAGTATTGTCTCCTCCCCACAGAAATTTCCTTTGTAAGGATATTAATTTCTGGACTATCCTTTGGGGAATCCTGAAAAAGGAAAGAAGATAGATTGGAAGAGCATTGAGAACAGAATTGATAAGTGTGACCTTCCCCCATGGATATATCTTTCTGGGCCCATTTGGATAATTTTGCTTTGAATTTAGTAATGAGAGGCTCCCAAACCAGCAGACTGGAAGGATTGGCACCAATAGGAATGCCTAAATAGTGAAAGGGGTAGTTCATTTGTCTACAGTTCAGGTTATTAGCTACTTCCAAACCCCAGTTAGCTCCACCTCCAATGATCCCGAATTGACTTTTAGCAAAGTTAATCTTCAAGCCAGAAGCCAATTCAAAGCCTCTAAGTAGGGCCTTTACAGCATGAACATTCTGCCAATCAACCTCACCCACAAAAACAGTATCATCAGCATACTGCAGTATATTAATAGGTTCCTTCTTCTTTTCAACTAGAAAGCTTCTATAGAGATTTTTGTGAACTGCTTCCCTCATCATACCAATGAGTCCTTCCCCAATTATGTTGAAGAGCAAGGGGGCTAAAGGATCTCCTTGCCTCAAACCTCTTGAGGGGTTGAACTCCTTAGATGGGCTACCATTAATCAAAACTGATATGGTTGCTGAATGGAGGCAAGCTGATATCCATCTTCTCCATTTTTGGCAGAAACCCAATCTAATCAACATATAATCCAAGAAGGACCAAGACACTGAGTCATAGGCCTTTTCAAAATCCACCTTGAAAATCATTACTGGCTTCTTGCTTCTCATTGCTTCCTCCACCACCTCATTAAGAATCAAGATACCATGAAGGATATGTCTTCCTTTAATGAAAGCTGACTGTCTTTCATCAATGAGATCATCCATAACAGACCTTAATCTATTAGATAATAGCTTAGCTATCACTTTATACATGCAGCCTATCAAGGATATGGGTCTGTAATCATTTAGGGACTGTGGATGAGTCATTTTGGGAATTAGAGCCACAAAGGAAGCATTGGTGCCTCTAGGAAAGCTTCCATGAGCATAGAACTCATCCACGAATCTTCTAAACTCTGGATTCAGCACATCCCAGAATTCCTTAATAAAATTGAAGTTAAGGCCATCAGGCCCAGGACACTTATCCCCTCCACAACTCCACACTGCTTCTTTGATCTCTTGGTCAGAGAATGGGGCAATCAGCTGTTCTCTTTGCCTCTGAGAAATAGATTTGAAGTGAACTCCATCCAAGGTAGGTCTAGAATGCATCTGCTCAGTGAATCTATTATGGAAGAAGTTGGCAGCTTCATTTTTCACTGCATCAGGTTGCTGGATCCACTCTCCATTTATAGAAATACCTGGGATATTATTATAAGCTCTCCTGAAGTTCATGTATTTGTGAAAGTAAGCAGTGTTGTAGTCCCCCTCCAGCCATCTGGCCCTAGATTTTTGTCTCATTAAAGATTCAAAAGCATTTGAGGCATTCCATAACTCCTGCTGAAGTGAAATTCTGTCCTTAATCTCTTGATCAGACAGATTTCGATGAGCAGCTAGATCCTCCACTTCATTTAGCTTCTGCTGAATATTAAGGATCTTCTTAGGATTAATATTCCCCTCTGCTTTGCTCCACTGTTTTATAACAGTTTTTAAGTTTTTCAACTTATTTTTAAGGACAATGCCCCCCCAACCCCCCTGCTGATCCTTTTACCAGGCCTCCCTCACCATTTTTTGGTACCCCTTTTGCTGCAGCCACCAGTCAAACACCCTAAAGGGCTTTGGGCCCCAGTCCACCATGCTAGTTTGCAATATAGATGGACAATGATCAGAGAGGTTCCTTTGAAGGACAGTTTGGCAGCTCTCAGGCCAAAGAGATAGCCAATTCTGTGAGACCAAGAATCTATCAAGCCTGCTTTTCACACAGCCATTAGGCCTGATCCAAGTAAAACTATTCCCAGAACATTTAATTTCCTGAAGCTCCATATCAGCAATCCACTGATTAAAGGCTGAAATGTCATATGGATCTGCCCTTCTTTGAGATAAGCTGATTCTTTCCTGTGAACTTCTAATGCTATTGAAGTCCCCAAGGAAACACCACATTCCACTAGGATTAGAGGCCTTCAGCTGCCTCAGCTCATCCCATAAAGCTTTCTTCCCAACCAGATCACAGGGAGCATAAACATTGACAATCATCAACTTCTGATTATTACTACAGCATCTGCCTTCAAGCATTAAGAAGCTTCTACCTTTTTCCTTCCTTTCTACCTCAAAGGTGGAGTTATTCCACATACATAATAGGCCACCAGCAGCCTGCACAGATGGAACATAATCCCAATGACCAGTGGAGTCTCCCCAAATGGCCTGGCAAATACTTTTATTAAAGTTCTCCCTCTTGGTTTCTTGTAGGCAGACAAGATCCACTTTGTGCTTTACAATGAGCCTTCTAACAGCAGCCCACTTAATTCCCCTCCCCAAACCTCTAGAATTATAGGAAAGAATGATCATAATTGATGAGTTTTAATTCCCTTCTCTGCTGCCATCATATCATCTTTATTCTCCATATCCAGCAGCAGCCCCTTAATGAGTACAAGCCTATCTCTTTGGTCGGGTGTATTATAAGATTGTGGCCAAGATTCTGTCAAGGAGACTAAAAAGAGTATTGTCGGACATCCTTGATGAGTGTCAGAGCACTTTTATAGAAAGAAGGCACTTGCTGCACAGTGCTGTTGTTGCTTATGAGGTTGTTGACGAGGCGAGGAGAAACAAAAAGAAATGCTTAGTTTTTAAAGTGGACTACGAAAAGGCATACGATTCAGTATGCTTGAATTTCCTGCTTTACATGATGAAGAGGATGTGCTTCTGTGATAAGTGGGTGCGCTGGATCGTGGGATGCTTGAAGTCTTTTACAATCTCGGTGTTGGTAAATGAGAGCCCCACAACTCCCCCAAAGAGGTCTCAGGCAGGGGGATCCATTAGCCCCATTCCTGTTTAACATTGTGACTGAGGGAGGCTCAGAAGAAGAACTTGTATGACACTTTTGAGGTGGGAAGCGAGTAAGTTGAAGTCAGTATTCTGCAATACGCAGACAATACTATCTTTTCTTGTGACACCTCCATGTTTAATGTGGCTGCCATCAAGACTATGCTATGGAGCTTTGAGCTAGTTTCAGATCTGAAGATCAACTTTGCCAAGAGCTGCTTTGGGGCCTTTGGAGTGTCTGAGGAATGGGTGAAAAATGCTGCAGACAGATTGCTGTTGTTGCCCTTTTCTTACTTAGGGATCCCCATCGGGACTAACCCAAGGTGGAGCAAAACATGGGACCCTATCATTGTGAAGTGTGAAAAGAGATTGAATAAGTGGAGACAGAGATATCTCTCTTTTGGGGGAAGGGTGACTTTGATAAAATCAATCCTGAACTCAATTCCTATCTTCTATTTTTCTTTTTTCAGGGTTCCCAAGAAGGTGGTGTTAAAGCTGGAGGGTTTGCAGCGAAGGTTTCTTTGGGGTGGCAATGCGGAGCATAAGAAGATCCCATGGATCAGTTGGGAGACAATCTGTCTTCCCAAGGAGAGGGGAGGACTGGGCGTTCGAGAATTGATAAAGTTTAATTGTGCTTTACTAGGAACGTGGCGGTGGAATTTATTCCACCACGAAGGTAAGTTATGTGGGGAAAATACTGGAGTCGAAATATGATGGATGGAGGAATCTAGCAAGTGAGAGGAGAAGAACAAAGAATCCATATGGTGGCGTGATCTAAAAGCATTATGGGTGGTTCTAATGTGGAGGGAAGATGGTTTAATGAGAATATAAAATGGAACCTGTTCCTATGGTTCTAATGTAAGATTTTAGGAGGATGGTTGGCCTGGTGATGGAATCTGTATGATGGATAAATATCAGCGCCTCAAACCAATGTGGTGTGAGTGTCTCTCATGGCTAGGAGTGTCTACAGTATTGCCACAAACACCAAAGGAACACTTCTTACAGCAGTATATGGAAGGTGTGTTTCAGAATGTAGGTAGCTTTGATATGGCGTATATGGCACCATAGGAACAGGTTGATTTTCTCCAATGAAGAATTTGATGGTCAGAAAGTGATGGAGGAGGCAATTTTCTTTTGTTGGTTGTGGCTGAAAAACAACGAAAAAGGATTTTGAAATACCTTATCATGTATGGACCAGCAATATTAAAGCTGGGCTTTTGTGCGGAGGGGGATAAGGTCTTTTGTGGGTGGAATATATCATGCTTTTCATCAGTGTTTTGGCACTCTCATATATACTGCATTCAAAATTTATTAGAATCCCAAACCGGAACAGTGATTGTAATAGCGTGGTAGTATGTACGGAAAATAGACCTCTGGTACTGCTAACAACTATTACTCATTATTAATAATATTTATACATATTTTTGTTGATAAAAGAAAAAAAGATTTTGACAATTCTAACATATGCAGACTAAATAAAGTCACAAAAGCAACTTACTTTTTTCGCAGCTTCTGCTGTTGCAAACTCAACTTGTCCAAAGCCATTTAACCTACCATTGTGATTCCGATGTAGACGAACATCAACAATTTTTCCACATTCTTTGAAAAGATTTTCCCTGAAATTTTTTGAAATTATAAAAAAATGTACAGAAAATAATCAACAAGTAATTGCATGAAAAATATTACATACATATCAGCCTGTTCCACTCTGTATGACAAGTTTCTGACATATATTGTCTTTGGTGGAGCATTTTGTTCTTTCAGAGTAGCTACCCTTTTAGACTGCAAAATTCCAGGAAATAACATAGAATATAACTGATTTGATCTTTTTTTTTTTTGGAAGGCTGCAAATATATATATATATCATTAATAGGTAAGCCAGTACCAGAGGTACCAAAGAGCAGAATTACAAGGCACCAGAGTGCTACCCTCCAAAACAACACACAAACTCAACATAAAAATTCAGACCCAAACCCATCTAATCAACAAAAGTAGATATATTAGAAGACCAGTGAAGGAAATTAATGCTGAAATCCTTATCATAAGCCTTTAACCATGACCAAGCTAAGTAAATAGCATGATCCATGACTTTATAGGGATCAAAATGTTTTCCTTGGAAAATCAATTGATTCCTATGCTGCCATATAGAAATGTTTAAGGCTATCCACCACCCACATCTTGAACTATAATTCACATTCGATCCAAACCCCTCACAGAATGGAGGAAGCACCAACCATCTCCACATCCCTAAGCATTTCACACAAGACAACTATATACTCCAATAATTCATATAAGCAAATGCATAATGAAATGCTTACACTTTCCCAATAACTATTGGAGGCTTTTCCCTCAACCTCTTCCTCACAGTACTCTGAACTCTCTGTACTTTTGATGGGCTTAGTTTGTTCACTCTGGTGGAATGACTTGCTCCAGTTGCTAAAAATATTAACAAGGAAACAGCAATGAGAATATATTAATGGAAGATATAGAAATGACGCAAAATAAGTAGAGGGACTAAAAAGAATGATTTCTAAGTGTAAGATCTAAAAGGTAAGGTTTGTGCAAATATAGGGACCGAATGAGTAAACTTTCTAATTAAGAAAATATTTAAAACTCTATAATAATAAGATAAGCTTTCCAGAAAAAAAATGTTTGTCTATTTCATATAAAGCTAGAAAACGCAGTTTATGATGAAAATATAAAAAATAGATAACTATCTCACTAAACCACTTGTTTTTCAAAGTGTTGAGAGTTATAACTTATTATCTTAGAAGTCAATAAGATTTAGTCTTGAGTATATGAGCTCGGCCCTGGTGCAGCGGTAAAGTTGTGCCTTGGTGACTTGTTGGTCATGGGTTCGAATCCGGAAACAGTCTCTTTGCCTCTGCAAGGGTAAGGCTGCGTACAATATCCCTCCCCCATACCTTCGCATAGCGAAGAGCCTCTGGGCAATGGGGTATGAAGTTTTTTTTTTTTTATATGAGCTCAGCCCACATGTTCTTATTGGTAAGAAAAAGTGTTTTGTTATCTATTGTAAAGTTTATATATATATATATATGTCTTGTTATTTCTCGTATAGAGGATATATAATGTATGTTGAAAATCAATGCAGAATCAACAGCAGATTCTGTTTGTACAGCTCGTTAGGATCTTATGTACATAATTATTAGCTGTCATTTCTGTCTTTATCATATTTAGAATTTGCATTTATAGGGAGATCAATTCTCCTGATTTCTAGGCTAGATTATTGCTCTTATTTCTATCTTGTGCATTCTATATGTACCTCCCATGTATCATTTACAGATTCAAGTTGAAAAAACCAGGAGAAGAACTCAAGAACCATTCTTATGTAACAGCAGCAGTTCCAAGTAGTGATAATTTTGTCATGTTGTGTCACCATAGATTAGGCCACCCAAATTTCATGTGCTTGGAAAAGATGTTTCCCTCATTATTCAATAAAAACAAGAAACACATTTAGTGTGAAATCTGCCAATTGTCTAAACATACACGCAGCCATTACCCACCCCAACACTATCAACCATCCAAACCTTTCTCACTAATTCATAGTGATGTATGGGGACCATCACGAGTTCACAACATTACTGGCTCAAGATGGTTTGTCACCTTTATTGATGATCACACACGCGTCACTTGGGTGTTTCAAATGAAGAAAAAATCAGAAGTAGGCAGGATAATTGAAAACTTTCACAATATGGTGCAAACAAAATTTCAAAGCCGGATTTAGGTACTCAGAACTGACAATGGTTGTGAGTATTACAACCTTGCTCTAAATTCCTATCTTCAAAAGGTTGGAATTGTTCACCTAAGTTCTTGTGTGGACACCCCCCAACAGAATGGCATTGCAGAATGGAAGAATACACACCTTTTGGAAGTGACTAGATCAATCATGCTAGCCTCCAATGTTCCAAAACAATTTTGGGGAGAAGCTGTCCTTTGAGCAACTTACCTCATAAATAGAATGTCTTCTCGTATCCTTGACTTTAAGACCCCCTTCTCCACACTTCAAACCTTCTTCCCAACCAGCAAAATATTTTCTTCCATTCCATTAAAAATCTTTGGATGTTCAGCTTTTGTCCCCAAATCCATCAAATGCATATTTCTTGGTTACTCTCCTCATCAAAAAGGATACAGGTGTTACTCTTCCCATACTAAATTTTTTTACCACATTATGAATGTGACCTTCTTTGAAAATCAGCCCTATTACCCCAATCCAAAGTTGGCATTCAGGGGGAACAACCAAACACCTATCCACCTGAAAACTCAGAATACCAACCTTTGGCTCTTGAGATAACCAAACCTGCACCTACTTTTGCACAAACCTTACCAGACCAGAACCATAACACTCAAACAGCCGAACCTTTACCTAAACTAGCTGAAAGGACAGCAAAGGTTGTGACAGAACCTGCAGCAGAAACTAAACAGGATGTAGTTAAAGTTTCAACTACATCTCAACAGAACCATGGCCAAGAAACACAAGAAGATAACTGGAAGGTTTATAAGAGAAAAAGGAGGAAGGATGTAGAGTCAAGCACAACTCAAATGCAAAACCATGAATCCAACCAGGCTCTAGGAAATGAAGTTCCCACAGGTAATATTCTTCCTAATCTTGAACCTATTGATATAAATACAATAGATACTGATATTCCTAATGCTAAGGGAAAAGGGGTGAGAACTTGCACTCAACACCCTATTGAGAGATATGTCTCCTATGGAAAAAAACTACGTACCCCATTGTCCAGAGGCTCTTCGCTATGCGAAGGTATGGGGGAGGGATGTTGTACGCAGTCTTACCCTTGCATATGCAAAGAGGCTGTTTCCGGATTCGAACCCATGACCAACAAGTCACCAAGGCACAACTTTACCGCTGCACCAGGGCTCGCCCTCATGTCTCCTATGGAAAATTGTCACAAAAGTGCAGGTCCTTTGTAGCACAATTATAAAAGTGCATTAATCTTAAGATGGTATCAGAGCAGGTCCGTTCCGGCGTTCTACACTCTCGTTCGTTACTTCCGTTGGGAGACGCCGTCAATGTCCCCAGCATGATTAGAGAATGTAATTTGCACAACACAAATTAATAAAAAGAGTGTCGTTTCAACTATATTAAGGCTCCAGCTTGAGGGGAAGTGTTCTTATGCACTACTCTCTTAACCTTGTTATATAAATATGAGGATCACTATACATTGAAGGGTGTCCAATTACAGTTTTCTCACGTGTCTCTTTCTTTCTCTCTACTCACTCTCTCTTCTATCTATGCAAAGCTTATCCAAGAACCCTAAGCAAAAAGAGTACATAATTAAAATTTAAAAATAAAATAAAAATTGAATGGGAAAAATAAAACTATCCTCCAATTCGAAATGAACATGTTCCGTAAGAGATTTACACCAGTGCTAGTAAGTGGAGTTTTTGTCAACAAACAGTGACCAGAGGCAAGCAATTGCACAGTTTCATTATATATGTACATTACCTTCTATTGGAGGTATATTCACCCTTTCCTTTAGCAATAAAAACTCCAACAGGACGTCCCAGATATACTTTATTATTCAATTCAAGAGCCTGTGATTACCAAAGAAAATTGATTTTCAGGTAAATGTCTTCACATAGAAAAAGGGCTCAACAAGCATAGCCCACAGATCATGATGAGGCATAGAAAAGGCAATACATTATATATACATATATATATACACACACACACACAATTATAGTGTTACATAGATTGTGACAAAATTAAGGTATCAGATTGTTATTTCTAGTGTTTTGAAGGATGAAACCCCTTGTTAGGGAAACCCTGTGTTTCTTCTTCATGTTTGTACCCAAATATGGCCAAAAAACCTGACTATTTCTATTTGTTAAAAATTCAGTGTTTATTTCTTCACGAGGATGTACTCGAGAGTAGAAGGCTCGAAAAGGCAAGATGATTATGTGAACAAGAAAATGAAAATAGGAAATGGAAATATAAAAACGAAATTGAGGATGAGGATACTTTTGTGTCAAGAGGCATTGATAGGCCATGTTCTGAATTAGGCAGTTATTATGCAGTTCTTTTAAATTAATTCACATAGTTTTGAAAACTGGACCAGCCAGTTCAACCGGGAACGGCCTGGTGATCATTCCGTTAACTCTAAAACATAGGGTGTTCTCAGAACCGATGAACACTGGTTCAAAACCGGTGTAAAGAACCAATTTAAACCCGTGTTTTTCAAAAAAAAAAAAAATTAATCTAAATACTTTCAAGAAAAATAAAAACATATTTAATAAGCTGATTGGTATAAATTATTTTTTATCAAGGTGTCAAATTGTTGAAGGAAATTAAGGTGTAAAATTGTTGTTTCTAGTGTTTTGTAGGAGGAAAATCCTTGCTAGGGGGAAACCCTGTGTTTTTCATCTTTGTAATCAAATCAGATTATTTCAATTATTTATTCAGAATTCAGTGTGTTTATTTCTTGAGACCCTACATGACAAAAACTAGTTGTAACCTATCAACCAATTAAAACAATATACCATTACATGAATTGAAAAAAAAAATTACATGAACTATTGGCCAATACTTATTAATTCCATATCATCAAAATGCATTATATAATAATACAAACAAACAAAATGTTTGCAAGTCATCTCCACCAAAGATATTGTAAAAGATCATACCAATGATACAAATAGGATCTTTACAATCAAAGGTTGAACAAATTTTAAAAAAAAAAGATTAGGAGGAATTTCTTCTTTTCCTCACGGCCATGCACATCCCATCCACAACAGCATCATATTCACACATCAACCAGATATTTATATATGCACATTCACGATGCCAATCCAACATTGGATTCCAAAGACAAGGCTATAAACAAACGTGAACTATGCCATGCCTGTAAAAAATGCAGGTTTAGGCATTTCGCAATATCAACAGAAATAAAGTCTCAACCACAAATAATTACAGGGTAGCAATTTGCTTCAGCTATTAAATTTAATAAATTTCATTGAAAATATGATGAATGCCAAATATTTCAATAAACCAATTTGTTAAAACTTTACCAATGAAATAAATATATGCAATTGTTGCTTCCAAAGATACAACTATCTTTGAAATGATTTTGGCAGTTCCAAAATGATTTGCACAGGCTACACAAGATGATATAGCTTACTTTTTGTGCAGCTTCTGTGGTTGCAAACTCAACATGTCCATGGCCTTTAAACCGCCCGTTATGATCTGTATGTAGGCGGATATCAACAATTTCTCCACAATTTTTGAAAAGAAACTCCCTGGACAATATCGAAATTAAAAAAACAGTACACAAAATAATCAAAAACCACCAGCATGAAAAATAATACATACATATCATCCTTCTCCATACTGTATGCCAAGTTTGAAGCATATATTGTCTTTGAAGTAGCACTTAGGTCTTTGCAGTTAGCAATTATTTTTGACTGCAAAATTCCAGGAAACAATATATTATATGACAGATTTGATAGTTTACATTGCAGGGAGAGGGGATACTGTTCAGTTATAGCTTTCTTTCTGATGGAGGCTGCACCAATCATCTCCATATCCTTAACCTCTTTCACTCAAGTCAATTACTCTCATTTTATAAGAACCAAATTAGAGGTTTGGTTTGGCCCTTTTTTATAAGAATTAATCTACAATGTCTGCTACATTAATTATTTTTTTACAAAAATACCCTTAATTATTAGTCATTTCTCTGAGTTCAATAAATAGTAGGTGGGGTGCAATAATGTCTTAGGCTCTTTGGTGTCTAACCTTGTATAGACTATAGAGAGAATTTTTGAAATTTTACTTCACCTCTTCACATACATTGCCAGTAAAAATTAAAGCAATAAATATATTACTTATTAGAGAGATTGATAGAATTGAAGTCAATAAAAATATTTGAAAAAAAAGAAAACAAGTATGTCTCATTAATGTTAAGGGTAACTTTTAAAGAACATGTAAATTTAGGAAAAATTTAATGTTACTACCTAAAATACCTAATTTTCTCAATCCTTGTGAATTAGTTAATTGGGTAACGACTGAAGGGAGTATATACTTCAAAGTCAAGTAGAAATTATGATATTTTAGGAATGTATGGAGAGAATACAAAGAAAAGAGATTAATGAATAATATTTACTTGCGTATTGTGTTGTATTATAATTTATAATAAGATAATGTGATGATAAAACCTAAAACACTCACCCCTATTCATACTAATAATCCAAACTAAATAAGAAAACTAATCATAAAATATTAGAAATCATGAAGCTATGGAATTACATTAACTAATCCCAAGATATAATTTCTAAGATACTCTACAACATTTTAAGATATAATATTCCTCAGCAAATGGCATCCTATATGTATCTTTGTAGTACCTCTGGTACTATCCATATCTAATATATGAATACTTTTGGCCGTTCAAAAAAAAAAAATATTGATGTTACGAGGCATTCAAACAAGTCATGGAACAAATGAAGTTTCAGCAGCCCTAGGTATATGCATTATGAAATGTTTACACTTTTTGGACAAGTTCTGGAGGCTTTTACCTCAGTTTCTTGTTCCCAGTCCCCTGAAATCTCTGAAGCTTTCACAGGCTGAGTTCTTTCACTCCTTTGAAATGAGTGACTCAAGTTGCTAGAATTAACATGGAAGCTGCAAAGAGAAGTGCTCATAATGCAACATATTGAAAAGAGCCAACATAAGAGATTATAGGCTCATTTATTTGTGCTTTGAAAATAATGTACTTTTAAGGGTTAATTGTATTTTAGTCCCTAAACTTTCTCAAAATTAAGTTTTTAGTCCCTTGAACAAAAGTTTGACCGGTCAAAGTCCCTAATCTTTCCTCCCGTTACTACTTTTGGTCCCTGCAATTAACTTTCACCATTAAATGATGACATGGTGTTAATTTTATTAATATTTTATTACGTTTTGAGACAGCTTGTTTTCTGGCAGTTTAAAACCGCCAAAAATTGGTACACTCCTCTAATCACTAATACCTTAACCCCCAAATTTCTCACACTCATGACCTACAAGCCCAAACCCAACCCTCTTTGATTTTGTTTCTCCAAACCCCAGCACTTCGAAACCTAAACGGCAATCATTGAACCAGATCCGCACTGCCTGGATTCTACCTCTGCAACATTTCTTAAACATCGCGGCCCCCATGATTTCAGTTGACCTGCGACGCAAAACGCAGCCACAACGAGCATCGGAACCCGAAGGCCATGAGATCCACCCCAAAGCGTTCGTCGCCTCCAATCCGGGTCACTGGGGGTGAAATCCACACAAAAGAAGGAAGCAATGAATGTTTCAGAACACGTGGAGAGGGATGACAGCACTGCACGATTGCGGTGATTCCGGTTTGAATCAAATCTTTTTTTTTTATCAACAAAATTAATGTATTATATATATATATATATATATATATATAGAATTAAACAGTACCAGAGGTACTGATACAAAAGAGCTATACAGTCCTTATATCTAGAAACCAGCAATGAATGGTATTCTAGATACTAGGAGAACATCTAGTTTGTTCTATTTGTATCACCCATTACATATACAAAACCTTGTCTAATATTGCTTGACCATTGATTTTGCGTGTTAATGGTTACAAATTCTGGTTCGATGGTTTCAACGGTGGTCCGTCGACGATCTCAGAGCGCCAAATTTGTTTCATTGAAAATTTTCCCCATGCAGCTTTTTAACTCATCGGTAGTGGAATAGGAGACAACTCCATAGAATAGAGCAAGCAAAAGTACTTTGAGTCTCTATCTCAGTCATTGAATTTCCCTTTCATTTAATTAATCTTTGAAAGTAAATGAAAGACAAAATTTTCATTGTAACTGGAAAAATTTCCACAAACTTTGCCAGCATACATAGGAATAGGAATAGGAATTTTTCATTTAGAATCACTCACAATCTTCATAACCAATTTCACTTTCATTTTCCTTTTCCTTTTGGATTAGAAAATATTTTAATGTGTGCGTGAATTGGAATTTGTTGATTGATTGTGTTGTGATTTGCAATTTGAAAAGGTTATGAAGCGGAATGGTTCTAACTTGCCGAAGAAGGGAGCAGCAATTTTTGGCAGTTTTTAAACTACCAAAAAATGGTTTCAAAGACTATTGTGAAGCATTTTCTGGCAGTTTAGAACTGCCAAAAAATGAGCCTCCACAAAACATAAAAAAATATTTAAAGCATTAATGCCATGTCATCATTTAATGGTGAAAATTAATGGCAAGGACCAAAAGTGGCAACAGAATGAAAGATTAGGAACTTTTACATGTCAAACTTTTGTCCGGGGACTAAAAACAGAATTCTGAAAAAGTTAAGAGACTAAAAACATAATTAATCCTTTTTTTAATAATAAAAATGTTTAAAAAATGATAATAATTAGATAAGCTTATGACAAAAGAAACTGTTTTAATGTTTTTCTCAGGTGATAGAAAAAGTAGTTTATGAAACAAATTTTAGAAAAATGTCAAGAGTGTGCCTTGTTTTTTTAAGCTTATCCAAGTAACAAAAAGTATATTCATAACTAGACACGGCAATATTTGCAAATGCATGGGAACAATAAAAAAATGTTCGTCAATTCAAATTGAGAATGTTTTTGTAAGAAATTTCAATTAATGTTATTGGGTGGGAAATTTGCCACCAGACAGTAAAAAGAAGGATGCTCTGGAACAATTTTACTAGACTCGTAAATTACCTTCTATTGGCAGTATGCTTATGCTTTTGTGGAGCTAAAACAACTCTGATGCGGCATCTTAACAATTCTGTATAATTTAACTGAAGAGCCTGTGATTACAAAAGCAATAATTGATTCTCAGGTGAATGTCTTCACTCAGAACAGGGGTTCAACATTTTTTTTTTTTTGAAAGGCAGAAAATATATATATATATTAATAAGAAAAAACTACAGTACCAGGGGTACTGATGATAAACATACAAAGGCAGCTGTGCTGCCAGCCTCCCAAAAAGAGAACAAAAACCCTTCACAAAGCCCAACTACAAGGTATGACACCTGATTAATCAAAGGCCTCCATTAGATGGGATGACCAGTGATTAAAAGGGATATTAAAACCTTTAACTCTAGCTTTAGACCAGGACCAAGCCAAAAATAAGGCATCATCCATAACTTTGGAATTAATAAAAGGAATGCCCTGAAAAATGAGTAAATTCCTATGCTTCCAGATGGCAGAAGTTAATGCAATCCACCATCCACACCATCTATTCTGATTTCTTCCTGCAACCAAACCTTCACACCATAGACTGAAATGACTTGTTGGGGAAGAAGGGAGAGCTCCGAAAGTCTGAATCCACCTCAAAGATTCCCACCACAGGCCAACAGTGTATCTGCAATGGAAAAAAAGATGTCCTGCCTCCTCCTGCTCACTGTGACAGAGGGGGCAGGTAAGATCCTGCAACTCCACATTTCTTCTATGCAGATTAGCTCTAGTAGGGAGCCTATCTTTGATGAGCCTCCAGGTGAAGATGGCCGCCTTTGGGGGTATCTTCAATTTCCAAACAAGCTGGAAATTTATCCCATCTAAAGCAGTACTGTTTTGACTTGATAGAAGCCTATAAGCAGACCTAGTAGAGTATAGCCCACTAGGATCAGCTTTCCACAGCAACTTATCTTTCAAGTGATTCTGAAGAGTATAAGCAGTGATGTCTTCCATAAAAGCCACAGCTACACCCTCCTCATGCTCGAAGAGATGTCTCCTCCATTTCAAATCCCATCTCCAAATATTCTGTGAGAAGCTACCCATGGTGGAGATAAAATCATTCTGCTGCTTACTAATCGAAAAGAGCTGAGAGTATTTCTGTTGCAGAGTGCTTTCCTCCCCCAACCACCTATCTTTCCAAAATCTGATTTTATCCCCACAACCAGCCTTCCATGCCATATTCTGATGGATAATCTTGAAATCATTGTGCTGATATAATCTCCTAAGGTCTTTCCACCAGTGAGAATCCCAGCAATGAACTTTGCCATTCTGCAATGCTGACCACCCCCCATATTTGGAATTAAGAACCCTAACCCAGGGCTGATTCTGATTAGAATATAATTCCCATATCCATCTTCCCATCAGGGCAGCATTGAACTTGACCAGGTTCTTAATACCCAGGCCCCCTTCCCTTTTGTTGAGGCAAATGTTATCCCATTTAACCCAAGGGATCTTCTTTTGGTCAAGGTCTCCACCCCACATGAAATTTCTCTGAAGAGAGACCAGTCTATCAGCTATTCTTTGAGGAATTTTAAAGAAGGAGAGGAGATAGATTGGTAAAGCGTTTAGAACAGAGTTTATCAAGGTAACCCTGCCTGCCAGCATAGAACAGGGGTTCAACATAATAGCAGAGATGAGGACAAGGCATAGCAACACATGCCGTACAAACTATATGTGTGTATAAATATAAATATATATATATATATATATATATATATATATATATATATATATATATATATATATATATATCAGTACAAGTAGTACTAAAATCTGTACATCCCAGTGTGCAAGTTATCAGTGTAAGATTATGGTATGGAAATATGCTATGGATATTAGAATACCATAATCCCCATCCGTGAGCACACTGGAATACCCATTACAAAAAGTATCTATGGCCTAGTCCCTCCCTTGTACAAGAATACAGATTTAATATTACTGGCCCAAAAGTGGAAAGGCAGCTCAAAATCATTATTTAAATATCTAAGCCACATCCAGCAGAAGAAAATTGCATCTTCCATCAATTTCTGTCCAT
Source organism: Glycine max (assembly GCF_000004515.6). Taxonomy (NCBI): domain Eukaryota; kingdom Viridiplantae; phylum Streptophyta; class Magnoliopsida; order Fabales; family Fabaceae; genus Glycine; species Glycine max. The sequence goes on along the minus strand of NC_038256.2, from coordinate 379,743 downwards.
TAAACTCCTCACTTGAGAAAACAATTCTGTTTCTAAGATTCCAAATGCACCATGTGAGGGCAACCCACCAAATCCGCCATCTGTTATGGACTATTCTTGGTGCCTTACAATAAGAGTGCTGTAAAAAGTGTTCCTTTGGTGATGCAGGGAACACTGTTACAACTTCTATCCATGCAAGACTCTCCCACCATAAAGGGATTATTCTTTGGCAGCCAAAAAAAGTGTGGGACGTTTCCTCTCATGACTCGAACAAAACGGGCAGTAGTAATCATCTAGCTGCACATTCCTTCTCCTTAGGTTTGCTCTTGTTGGCAGTCTATACCTCACCAGCCTCCAAACAAAGCAACCTTGCTTGGAATTTTCACTTTTCAGATGAGTGTGAATGCTCCGTCATCGTTTTCATCCACCACCACTTCATTAAGCAAATGATATCCACTTCCCACTGAGTACAGCCCATTCACATCCCCCTTCCAAATCCATCTATCTTGTTGATTAGGCTGAATCCTCAACTCCTCAATGTTCTCCATAAAGCTAGCTTCTATTTCCATCTACCCTTCCAACATCATCCTCCGCCACTCAAAATTTCATTCCCACGATTCCCCCACCTCAACGCCCATCTGCTGAATAGTGTGGTGTTGCTGTTGAAATATACAGTAAAGTCTCTGGTACTTTTCCATCAAAAGACAGCCCCTCCTCCCTCCACCTATCTTCCCAAAACTTTACTTGCAATCCACAACCTATTTTCCACTTCAAACCTTCATTGAGCCACCCACCTTCCTCCTCCAAGCCACACACAAAACACAAGTCCCACCACCATATCGACTCCTTGTGATTCCTCCTCGCCTCATCTAAATTCCTCCATCCCCCATACTTTGACTCCAAAACCTTTGCCCATAAAGTGCCAGTATGATGAAACAGGTTCCAACGTCATTTACCGACTATTTCTCGGTTAAAAGAAGCAAGATCCCGCACCCCTAGACCACCTTTATCCTTAGGGAGACATACTGTGTCCCACTTCACCCACACCAGCTTCCTCTGCCCTTCTCTATCACCCCAAAGAAACGATCATTGTAGCCGCACCAACCTATCCACCACCTTCTTAAGTAACCTGAAAAAGGAAAAGAAGAAAATAGGTATTGAGTTAAGGACTGACTTTATCCAAGTCACCCTTCCCCCGAAAGATAAGTTTCTTTGTTTCCACTTTGAAAGTTTTCTCTTACACTTAGAGATAATCGGATCACATATCTCACTACGCCTTGGGTGTGCCCCTATGGGGATTCCCAGGTAAGAAAAAGGCAATGACAAGAGTCTACAATTAAGGTATCCCATGGCGGATCTTTTTTTTTTTTGGTCGGCAAAAGTAGATATATTATATATATTAATGAAAGCAGTACAAGTGGTACTGATTTACAAACAGCCTAGCATCAACGAGAGCAGACCTATGGTTAGCTAATACAATATACAGAATAAGTATTAGAGAACCAAAGATCTGACCATTAGCTAGGTAACCACCCACCCTCAAAACTGTACATTTTATATACTATTCCCCCGAGTACAAAAAACATCCCTGATACTGCTAGAGCACAAGTGAAATGAGATATCAAATCCTCTTTCCAGGTTTTTAAACCAGGTCCAGCAGAAGAATAATGCATCCTCCATCAATTTATGACCATTCAAGCTTTCATTTAGGAATACAATCCTATTCCTATGATGCCAAGTACACCAAGTGAGTGCGATCCACCAACTCTGCCATCGTTGACCCCTAAAACCATCAGAATTACAATTAGAAAATTGAAGCAAATGGTTTTTCAGAGTTTCTGAAAATGCCCCCATAGTATTTATCCACGACATCGACTCCCACCACAACGGCAAGACTTTATCACAACTGAAAAATAAATGAGATGCATCCTCCTCATGACTTCTGCAAAAAGGGCAAATGCATACTCCCGTGGCAGACCTGACCCATTGATCTGGTCTCCAAATACCCCAAAACTGCTCTTAGCAAAATTTATTTTCAAACCCGACACCAACTCAAAGCTCCTTAACATTGCTTTGATTGCCTTCACATTAGACATAGTCGCTTCACCAAAAAATACCGTATCATCAGCATATTGGAGAATACTGATTTCCACCCCATTTCTGCCAACTAAGAAGCCTTGGAATAGATTTTTCTATTGTGCCTCCCTCATCAAGCCCGTCAGGCCTTCAGCAACAATGTTAAATAAAAAGGGGACTAGTGGATCCCCTTACCTGAGCTTCTTTGAGGAGAGAACCCATCAGTGGGACATCCATTCACCAAGACTGAGATAGAAGAAGACTTCAAACACCCAGTAGTCCACATCACCCATTTCTCGCAAAAACCCCATCCGTCTCAGCATATAAATGAGGAAATCCCAACATACAAAGTCATATGCTTTTTCATAGTTAACTTTAAAGACCAGACAACTTTTCTTCCCTTTTTTGCTTTATCAAAAAGCTCATTAGCAACCACCACGCTGTGCAAAAGATGTCTTCCCTCTATAAAGGCACTCTGACGTTCATCAATGATGGTGGCCATGATCTTCTTTAGCCTTTTGGTCAGGATCTTCGCGACAATCTTATAAATACAACCTATCAAAGATATAGGTATGTAGTCGTTTAAATTTAAAGGATCCCAAACCTTTGGAATCAAAGCCAAGAAGGATGCGTTACTGCCTTTTGGGAAGCACCCATTTGCATGGAATTTGTCCAAAAAGCGCAAGACATCCATTTTCATTCCGTCCCAAAATTCCTTAATGAACTTAAAATTTAGTCCATCAAGTCCTAGACTCTTGGAACTTCCACATTCCCACACCGCTACCTTTACCTCATCCTCCTCAAATCTGGCCACCAATTTTACATTTTTATCCTAATTAATGGTCTTGAATTCTACACCATCCAGCCTTGGTTTCTCAAATGATGATTCTTCAAACCTTTTCATAAAGAATTGTTTGGCTTCCTCCCTTACTCCGTTTGGCTCCTCTACCCAACACCCGCCAATGAAAATCCCTCTCAACATGTTTTTACGCCGTTTCCAATTGACTAGCATGTGGTAGAATCTAGAATTACAGTCCCCCTCTTTCAACCACTTTGTTCTTGCTTTTTGCCTCAAAATGGATTCTTTTGAGTGTACTATCACCCAAAATTCTTCCTGTAGCTCCTTCCTCAACCGAATTTCCTCCTAAGTCAAATCTCTTCCCTCCCCTTTCTTTTCCAGCTCATTGAGTTTTTGCTCTGCCCTCTTTAGCTTTTGCTGAATATCCACAAACTGCTTTCTATTCCACACTTTAAATCTCTGTTTTAACATCTTCAGTTTTTCTTTTAATACAAAACCTCCCCACCCTTGTACTAAGCTTTGACTCCAACAATCTGAATTGTCTTCCTAAAGGATTTATCTTGTAACCAGCAGTCTAGGGTCTTGAATGGCTTCAGACTCCAATCAGCAATAATTGATTTCAGCAGAATTGGACAGTGGTTTGAGTAATTCCTATCCAGTATGAATTGTGTACTTCCACTCCATTTAGAGAACCATTCAACAGATACAAGAATTCTATCCAGCCGGCTTTTAGCTGTCCCGTTTGGCCTATACCAAGTAAATTTGCGACCTACACTTGGCACATGCTCAACTTCTAAATCCACTATCCAATCATTAAATTCTGTCACGATCCCCCCTCCTTGCTCTCTTTGGCCAACCCCCACTCATTCTGACAGTCTCCTTACACGGTTGAAATCGCCAACTATACACCACAATTTGATATGACTTGAACTTCTTAATTGTCTAATCAGATTCCACAGGTTTCTTTTCAGATTTGCATCACAAGGGGAATATATATTGACAATTGTGATTTTTTCGCCATCACCTTTCCAAGTACCTTCTAGTAAAATAAATCCACTGCCAACAGCCTCCTTCTCTAGCACAAAAGATGATTCGCTCCATACATATAAGATGCCATCAGCACTGTTCTCTGCTGGATTAGCTTCCCATTTCACCTCTGAATCCTCCCACAGAACTTGGCACATAGTTTCATCCACCATTTCCTTCTTAGATTCCTATAGAGATAGCATATCCACTTGCTCTTTTATCACCAATTTCCTTACTGCTCCCCATTTTAAACTCCTCCCCAAACCACTAATGTTGTAGGTAATTATCTTCATTAATTACCCTCCCTTTCACCCAGCTTCTCAAATTCAGACTTGTCTCTTCCATCTAAAACAACCATTTTGGACAACAATCCATTTTCGTCCTTCCCACAGCTAGTTCCCATGTTTTTAGCCAATTCCCATGTGCATGCAGCATCCATCACTGCATCACAACTTCTCGGGCTCTTGTATATTGAGCTTGAAGTTGATCCTTCAATATACGCCCCTTTCGCATTAGCTTCCCACATGGCCACTTCTTTAAGGCCACGTCCTCCATCTAGAGTAGGAGAAGCAGGCCTTAAAACATTTGTTGGTCTAGCATCAGCACAGCCAATGTCTTTATGGAAGCTGGTGTCTTCATAATTTTCTTTTTCTTCTCCCACCACACCAGGCTCATTTCCCCCTTTGTATTTTCTTGTCCTCATGTAAACTTTCCATACTGACTGAGGCCCATTAGACTTTAGACCCAAGCTCAGTTCTTCCATTTTGTCTTGGACAGCCACGTCCTCTTCTAAGGGGACGTGTTCTGAGTTGGTGTCTTTTCCAGAAGTGGGTGACTGGACACCCCCCTTTGCTCCCTTTAATTCAAAATTTCCTGACTTATGTGGGTCCCCCTTAAAATCATTTTACCTTTTTTTTATCAGCAAAAGTAATATATATATATATATATATATATATATATATATATAAATGAGTACCAGTGGTACTAAAAGTACAAGATAATATGAAGTAGACTAGTGGTTCCACTGGTCAAGCTGTTTTCAGACTGATATGGTCCACACAATTCAACATGTATACAGCAACAATACCCCACATCTAGTGTGCCCTCCTAATCTACAGAAAAACCTACTGTTAGATTGCTAGACCAATAGTTCAAGTGCATTGTAAAGTCTTTCTCCGATGCTCATAGCCATGTCCATAGCAGAAACAATGCATCATCCATCAGCTTACTAGCGTTGAATGATTCATTCATGAAGATGATCTTATTCCTATGCTGCCAAATTGTCCATGTTAGAGCTACCCACCAACACTTCCACCTGTTGTGTTTTTTCCCACCATTCATCCCGTTTTCGTGCTGCAAAAAGTGGTGCCTCGGAATTATAGGATAGGCCCCCAAGGTTCCGGTCCACGATAGGGATTCCCATCATAAAGCTTGTGATTTGCTGCAGTCAAAAAATAAATGGGCTGCGTCCTCCTCCTGATTTCTACAAAAAGGGCATATGCTGTCGTTTATCTCTATTTGCCTCCTTCGCAGATTAGACTTAGTCAGAAATCAATCATTGATTAACCTCCAAGCAAAGATTGAAGCTTTAGCTAGGATTTTTAGTTTCCATAGGTCCTGAAGCGCTCCATCCAGATTTGCCTCCACTAAACTTTCTTGCAGCAAGTTATAGGCCCTCCTTGTAGAGTAATATCCGTTAGGCTCAGATTTCCACATCCAACAATCTGTTGTATGTTGCTGGATTGCAATCTGTGAGATGTCTTCCATAAAACCTACAGCCGATGCGATTTCATTATCAAACAAAGGCCTTCTCCATCAAAGGTTCCATTCCCATGCTGAGTCATTGAAACTTCCCACTTGCTGGATGAGTTTATGTTGCTGGAGAGATATCCGATACAGCCTTGGGTATTTCAGCTTTAGTGCTTCAACATGTCCAGACCAGCAATCCTCCCAAAATTTGATTTTATCCCCACACCCCACCCTCCATGTTGTTCCATCTTGGAGAACAGCATTCAGCTGTTGATCATGGATCACCTCCATTAGATCTTGCCACCATACTGACTCATTGTTCCCTCTTATACCGTCCACCAGTGATCTCCATCCACCGTACTTGGAATCCAATATCCTGGACCATAACTTGTTGCTTTGTTGAAGCATATCCCACCTCCACTTTCCAAGTAGTGCTTTGTTGAAGGCCCTTATGTCTTTTATGCCCAAACCCCCTTTTTCTTTTGGAAGGCAAACTGTTTTCTATTTCACCCATGCTATCTTTCGTTGCTCCGATCCACCTCCCCATAAGAAACTATGCTGGAGTCCGATCAACCTGCTATTTTTCCGGGCAACCTGAAAAAAGAGAGAAAATAAATAGGGATAGAGGATAGGGTAGACTGTATAAGGGTCACTCTCCCCCCGAAAGATAGGTGTCTTTGTTTCCATCTAGCTAATTTTCTCTCACACTTTCTAATGACCGGATCCCACAGCTCACAAAACCTTGGGTTTGCCCCAATGGGAATACCCCTTAAAATCATTACCTACTTCCTTTTCCTTTCCATTACTTTGTCTATGAAAAGGTAGTTCATCTTCTCCCCTCACTTTCTGTATACTGTTGTCATTGTCAGCCCTCCTTTCGTTTACCATAGCTGAACCCTCTAGGCCAACGCCAAAAGCATCACTGACAATTATCAAGCTTCCCTCCTGTTGTGCAAGTCCACGTGTTTCAATGGACCCTTCCATGAACGAATCCTAGACCATGGTAGCTTGGTTGACTAAGGTCAATGTGGGTCAGGCCACCACCAACGGTCAAAGGATCTCTGTCACCGCCATCTCTGTTGTTCACGCCACCATCACCTTCTTCCTTTGCTGCTGGTCTCCGCTCAACGGCAGCCACCACTCTCCAATCTTCCTCTGCCATCATCCACCATGGTTTTTCGCCATCAAAACTGCGAGCAAATAGATGCAGCATCTAGCTTGATCTTGCTTTCACCGGAAGAGATCTCCTCCGATGAGTCCAAGGAGGTCAGTCTTCCATGTGCATTTCCGGGAGCTGTAACAAGTTTCCTCCACAATCTTCACAACATACTCTTCTCCATTGATATTCACTGTAACCGAATGGTTAATGAACAGAGCACAAGGTGTCTTGACATATGCGTATATATAATATATACATATATGTATGTATCAACTTACATGTGTGTGTGTGTGTGTGTGTGTGTACACCCAACCATACACAGACATATATATACATACATATGCATGTATCTAAGAAACCCTGGAAATATCAATGTCAACCCTCCATCAATAAGAAACCATGTTGAAAAGGAAAAACAGAAGGAACAGATTTGGTGAATACCATGTGTCTAAAATACACAGCGGTGACTTTATTATATAGTCTCAAAATAATCCATACAATTGATTATAGGAGATTCTGTTCCTATAAATTATATATTGTTTCCGTTATAAAATAAATACAGAATATTTAAAATTGATTCTCAACAGGTACAATACATTTTTACAAAACAGATCAGGAGGCACTTCTTTTCCACTGCATAGTCATGCACCTCCCCTCCCATCCACAATACAATGATATTCACACATGAACCAAATATACGCACAATTATAATGCCAATCCAGTACCACACCTACAAAAATTGCAAGTTTTAGCAATATCAACAACAATAAAGCCTCAACCACAGCTAAGTACAGGGAGGCAATTTGCCTCAGGAATCAAATTCATTGAAAACACTAGGAATGAGAAAAATATTTCAAAAAATCAAAATATTAAAATGTTATCCTTGAAAAGTAAATGGAACTGTTTCTTGCAAAGGTACAACTATCCTTGAAAAGCTTTTGGCAGTTCTAGAACTATTTGCACAAACCACACAAGATCACAGCTTACTTTTTGTGCTGCTTCTGCTGTTGCAAACTCAACATGTCCAAAGCCTCTAAACCTCCCTTCAGCATCTGTATGTAGACGAACATCAACAACTTCTCCACACGGTTTGAAAAGATTTTCCCTGAATAATTTTTAAATTAGAAAAACAGAACAGAAAATAATCAACAAGCACCTGCATGAAAAATAATACATACAAATCAGCTCGTTCCACACTGTATGACAAGTTTCTAGTTACTATTGTCTTCGATCCAGCATTTCGTTCATTTGGTGTAGATAGCATTTTAGGCTGCAAAATTTAAGGAAATAACATGTTATATGACAGATTTGATATTGTTCAATTACAGTAGCAGTACCAACCATCTCCACATCCCTAACATCTTTCACACAAGTCAACTATGTATTCCAATAACTCGTAACAACAGAACTTTTAGCATATCTAAGGAAATTCATTATGAAATAATTACATTTTCTTGAGGAGCTTTAGAGTCTTTTTCCTCAATTCCTTTCTCACTGTTCTCTGAACTTTTTACAGGCTGCAATGAAAAAGAAAGGTGATAAGATATTTAACTTTTAAAATAAACAATTATATGTACAATGTCCAAGATTGTCATATTTGTAACCATGTGGCTTTTCAATAACATCAGAGCCAGTGTCATCACTTTCATTGTCATCATCTGAACTATTACTAAAAGAATCATTTTCAACATTTTTTAAATCATCTTGTTGAGCATTTAATGCAAGCATTCATCTTCAGAACAGAATAAGATTGAAAAGCAATTAAAAGATATGCAGAAATAATGAAATGCCATTACATATATAGTGGGTAAAAGTTGGTCCAGTGAGCAATTTATTTACCAAAACTTGCATCTTCTCTTGTGTTCCTTCACTACATTCTTCAGAATTATAACCCTCATCAATATCCATATTCCCCTGAAATTGACACATGATATAAACTTTGTCAAACTCAACATAATCAGTTTATCTACTAGATAAGGCAAAACAAGGCATCAAATAGACCATTTGTCATCCTGTAAAGAATCCCTGCCAACAACCTAGTCTTGGTGAAGCCATATTTGTTCAGTCAAATTGGATCACACATATGAATACCATACAAACTAAATTAATCTATTATTCTTTCTAACTGAATTACAAATTCTTAGAATTTGGTCTTAGGGCTTAACTTAGCCCCACAAAACTGGCTTGTAAGATGAGGACTACCCAAACTTTATAAGCTCTATTTAAGCAAAATATCTCTACCCTTAAAGATGTAATTAAGACAGCCTCCAAAGAGGCTGCAACTAAGGCTGACTCGGGGTGACCACAATTAAGGCGGCTTTCCAACACAAATGAACAGAGTAATTCATTTGCCAAGAATTAACCAATGCTCCTTAATTCATATATTGTAGTAAAAGAACCAACCAATGACAGAGAAATCAATCACTCAGTTTGTGATGCCTTCATCAAAGCTTCTGTAAGAATCAAGACCATAGTTATACTCTCGAGAAATTTGAGTTGATTAAAATTTCTTCTTTCTAGCATTAGGTCGATCCTCTTAGGATTTTGGTGCTCAAAAACAATAACAAGAAATCATAGCCACACAACCAAAGTATTCCAACCATCAAAAAAGCAACTGTTGTTGATTTAAAAGTGCTCAATAGTTGCATCTTTGTGAGAAATTCATTTACTCACTGCATCCTCCTCAGAACCATCAGCCAATGACTCCAAAGAACTGGAACAGTTAGCACTATCAGGTTTTCCTTTCTTCTCCTGTTTACTGAGGGAGTCTTTTTTAGCTTCAGAATTCTAGCCCAAAACAAAAATAAAACACAAACAGGGAAAATAAAAAAATCATTATACCTATACTGGCACAAAATTAAAGTCTATCATGCATCAAATAAAATCCTAATACTCATGTCGAATAAATACCTTATCTGGTTCAAAATCTGCGAAGGAATCATCTGAAACAATTTCATCCATAATCCTTTGCTCCTCTGCAACCTCATCTCTCTTCTGCTTCTTTGCAGTCACTTGCTGCTCATCTTCATTCTCACCCTCTCTCTTCCCTGCACAAATTTTAACAATTTGAAAATGAAAAACAACTAAACAGTAAACAAACTAAGCCCTAAGAGAAGAATCTATAAAATGAAAGCAAAATGCTATTAGAAAGTGTAAAAATGTAAATTAAAGATGAGAAAACACTGAACACTGAAACAAAACAATACCAATTCGGAGAGGGGGCACAGCAGTAGCACCAGCCTACAAAACAATGAAAAAAAGTATAGTTTAGTAATCGCAATCCTCTATGAGAAAGAATTCCCCAAAAAATAAACAAATTGACAGTCAGCGAAACAGACTTTGGGATCTGATTTATTGCCCATCAGGAATTTTACGTTGCAGATCAAAATGACAGGAACAGAATGATAAGAGCCACTTTCAGGGGTTTGGTTGGCTACTAGGGTCTTGGCCTCCTGGACAAAACAAACAATGCACTCCAATGCTACACGGATAAGAGATACTTTTATAGGTTGTATTGGGTATTGGGGTTTTGGCCTCCAGGGAAAAACAAGCAACACACTCCGATGCTACACAGTGCATGTCGTTATCCAATTGGCTGAGCTGGCAAATTGCAAACTGGAAAATACTACACATTAAAAGATTTTAAGATTAGAATTGGTTTGATTTAAAAATACTTTTCTAAATTGAAATAAATTTCATTGCATTTAAGTTTTAATTTTATTTGAATTGATGATATTGTATTTATTTATTTATTCATTAGACTATTATAATTACAAATATGAAAGTTGAAGTATTAAAACACATTTTAATTATAAATATTAATTTATGCATTTATTCAAATCTCAATTTTATCAAATCAAATAAATCATTTATAACTTGTGATTCCAAAAGTAATTTAAGACTTTTGTACTCATGTGTTCAAAATATATATCTTATAATAATTTCTATCTTTATCATTCGATGCAAGATGTGAAGCATAGGTTTAGGAAAAAAAAATTATTTTGCATGTAACATAAAAAATAATACCTCAAAACAATACATCATAAAATTATGGAATGAATGTTTCAATTAATGATATTGGTTCTAATAATGTTGGGACAAAACTAAATAAGAATATTCTGAAAGAACTTTGAACAACTATGGAAAATATAATATAATAAAATCTTATAATATATTTTTTCTTTATTTTGTAATTATATGCATTATATTACTATGCCTCTCAACTTCACAATTCATATTGGCTAGCATATAAATTTAAGCTAACAAAATGAGATAAACAAATTTTTCATTCAATTCGTCATAATGATGTCTTGTTATTTTTTCACATGAGGTACATTTCTCAAAAGTTTATTGAGAATGTTTTGTATAAAGATTTTATGCTATATATCATATTGATTACTAATTAAGTTTTGCATCATTATATCTAAAATAAATTTCATGATATCTTCTTTGCTACCATGAGGGTGAGCCATGGCACAATGATAATTGACAGGTTGTTGTCTTCTATCATGAAGGTCATAGGTTCAAATCCCAAAAATAACTTCTATACTTGTGATGGTAAGGCCCCATTCCATATGCATCTACTCTCCCAAAACCCCACTAAGTAGGAACCAAATGCTCTGGGATGCCCTTTTATCTTTTTTTCTTAAATGCTTTCTCACAACTATTTTTTGTTTCATTGATCCATTGCCAACCATTTAGCACATGCGAATGGGAAACAATTTATTAATAGGAGTGTTCATGGGTCAAGTGAGGTATACTGGGAAAAAAGAATTCAAACCCATAAAATTGAAATGATTTGGTTCAATGGTTTGAGCAAAAAAATTTACAGAACTCAAACCAAACCAATCCAATCATAATTGGTTAAGCTTCACATTTGGCCTTATTTTATTTTAAAGAACAAATTTGATTAAAAAAATCAGAATGGTGGAGGTTGCTGGAGCATAAACAAGTGGAAAAGAGAAACAATATAAAGCAAAGCAGTGAATGATGGTTTGGTCGTCAGAGTACAGAGCACGACACAAGAACTAGTGGAGCAAACAAGTCAGGGAGCATGACAAATCACAGAACTAATGATGGAACACAACTTGAGAATGACAAAGGCTCATTGCACTGGTTTGGGACTCCGGGCAAGCGATTAGGGACTGAAATAAAATGAGAACAGATTGCAGGACTAACCAGATGGGGTGTCACAGGTTTATTTTTCCAAAACCCAACTGCCAATTCAAAATCATTGGTTCACCCTTTTTCCCTCCCAATAAAACCCAACTGCCTGAATCAACCTGATTTTATTATATTAGATTGGATCAGGACTTTGTGGTTCACTAGTTTACTCAGAATTGTGAACACTAGGTAATTCTTGAGCTAAAAATTGAAGAGTGGAAAGATTACAACTAACATTTTAACCTTACTTTTTAGCATAAGATATTCTATATTTCCCCATACTTTCTTGCAACTTTTTGAACTAATTCTACAATGATTTGTCTCATTGATGTAATGCAAACCATATATCAAAGATGAGCTGTGAAATAATGCACTTGCCAAGAAGTATATAACAAGCACTTCACCAAAACTGGATTTGAGTGGCAGTTAAATAGTGGCAATTATGCACAAATTGCCCCTAAGTTGGCGGATGTATAATAGAGTCAATTTGACAACTGATGCTAAATCTTAAAAATTAGTGCCAGATCAAGATAATAAACAGCAGTTATAACTGCCATGATAATTTAGTGGTTTTATTTCAATATTTAAGTTTGATTAGGCAAAATATTCAAGTGGTAAGAGCTGTTGTACATAAACTACCATTACAAGTAAAATTTTGTTATTAGCTAACTACAGTGTTGTTCACACTAGCACATAATTTTTCCCTAGTTTTGTTCTCCCCAAATCTGAAATTTCTCTAATGATTTGTTCCATCACTCCCTCTTTTCGCAATCTGAGTAACTCTTAGAATGTGAGTTTGGGCCTAACCCCGAAAGCTAACTCATAGGGTGAGGGTAGTCTGTCACTTATATATTCTATTGTGGCCTTATTCTCTAGCCAATGTGGGGCTTGAGTTTTTCTCAACAAAAACCAACTCATTCTATCAAGAGTCTATATATAGATGTTCTCCACAACCAAAGTATTGTACAATCAATCAATTTCCCCTGAGCAATTCTACCCTATCTCTCTCTCCCTCTCCCTCTCCCTCTCCCTCTCTCTATTTTTCTCTCTCTCTTATAAACTCAACAAGGTCAAAGCCGTACCATCCTCCATGACGTGTGACTTATTCTGTTCTGTCACGATTTTTGCTTCGAAGTTTCGAAAACATGGAACTGTTTTGATTTCCAGTAGCTTTATTCTCTCTAGTCACTTGCTCTGGTTCAAATAGTCAAGCCTGTATACTTTCACTGTTTAATAACCAATTAGTTAGTTACATTAAATCAGTTAACTAGTTAGTTAGTTAGTTAGGTTAGTTAGTCAAAAAATATGGCATGTTACCTATAAATAAGAGGGGAGGTTTAAGAGAACGGACATGTTGTCATTTGAGAGGAAATTAGGGCCTCTTGGCATTGGGAGGCGCAGACCCTCAAAGTTCTGCAGTGTGTGTGTTGTATTCTGTAAATTGGGGAGTTCTTCCCAATTCTAGTAAAGATACCAACTTAATGAGTTTCAGGCAAACTTTCATCTATCTTTTTCAGTGAGCTTCAAATATCAGTGACTTTTTTGGCAACTTCACAAAATCCTCCGGCAACATCAATCTCCAGGTGTTTAAACTTTTTAGTTGTGTTGATCTCCAGCTGCTGCCTCTCAGCTGTGTTAATCTCCAGTTGGCATCCCATACTCAGCTAAAGCACACTCTAGCTGTTGTCAGAGCACTAAATTCTCCTTTTCTGGTCTCAAATGCAGCCCAATGTTGCCTTTCCAAACGAGTCTAGTGATCCCATATTATTCTCTTCAAAAAACATATTGACAAGCTAAAGCTTTCGAGGTTTTGACTTGAGGGGGAGTGTTAAAATAACATGCAGTTCATGTGTCACATGTTAAACACATGTTAAATGCATGAAGCTTTCATAAAAATTAGTATTTAGGATGTATCAGCCTTTTTCTCTTTGACTAGAAAAATAGTTCCCACTCAATCTATTAAGAGTCTTATTTAGAGATGCTCTGCATAACCTGAGTTTTTTTTGGAAGGCTCTGCATAACCTAAGTACTGCAAAAAAAATGAATCAATTTAACTAAAAGTATTCTTCCCTATCTCTCTCTCCCTCTATATCTCTCTTTCTCTCCCTACAAACTCAACAGTCATGATTGGAGGTAAGAAAACTAAATGTTGCTAAATTTAGGTTTAACCCAATGTCTCTATGACTGCATAACTATATATTGCTCTTTGATACATTTTCAGCAAAAGTAGATTAGATCAAATCAGAGACCCTGTCGCTGAAAGACTCACAAGACAAACTAGACAATTTTGAAATACTCGACACCATTTGTTGTAGCTTGGAAAGGTCAGGATGACCCCACTGAGCATAGATGAAAAGAGGAGAATCCACCACAAATCCAGCATGAGCAAAGGTGTTAAGTTGCTAAAGCCCATGTAACTCAAATCCAGTGCCAATCATCCGACCCGAACTCAAGTCCTACAATAACATAGAATCTTTGGTGAAGGAGACAATACAGTCAAGAGAATGAGTAAGCGACTGATTGATAACAAATTAAGTGGAGAAACAGGAACATAGAGGACCTTATCAACTGAAAAAAGGGAAGGCAATTGGCAATACCAATGCCCTGAGACTGTGTTTGTTTTTTTTTTTTTTTTTTGATCAGCAAAGATAATTATATTCATATATTTTTTTTTTGAACGGCCAAAAATAATATTATATATATAAGAAGCATAGTACCAGAGGTACTACAGGAAAACAAAGAGTAGCATCCCCTAAAACACAGGAAAATAACCAACAGCCACCAAAATCAACAAAACCCATCCCTACAAATGACACATTAGATGAATGACAAAGACATATAAGAGGACCATTGGTGAAAAGGAACAGTAAAATCCTTTTCCCATCCCCTCAACCAAGACCAAGTGAGATAAATAGATCTGTCCATCAATTTAGATATGTCAAAAGACTGGTTGTTGAAAACCATGTCGTTTCTAAGGCTCCAAATGGATTTGGTAGCTGCAATCCACCAAATCTTCCTCCTTCTGTTAGAATTCCTCGATCCAGCCAATGAACAATGCTGAAGAAAGTTGTCCATAGGCTTGCTGTGCAAAACTCTATCTTCCTTCACCCATGAGTTGAATTCCCACCATAATGGCATAACTTTATAACAAGTGAAGAAAAGGTGAGAAGCAGATTCCACTTGGCTTTGGCAGAAAGGGCATAGGTCGTTTTGGAGGACAATCTGTCTACTGATTAGATTATCCTTAGAAGGAAGCCTATCCCAGAGTAATCTCCAGGCAAAGGATAAAGCTGCAGGGGGGATTTTGATTTCCCATAGCTGTCTAAAGCCACTGTTTGGCTGATGGAGAGGCTGCTCAGATCTGAGACAGTTGTAAGCAGAATTTGTAGAGAAGATTCCCGTTGGTTGAGCTCCCCACACCCAATCATCCTTCAAGTCTGCAACAGGACTTATAGCTGAGGTCTGGTCGATAAAAGCTGTGGCTTCCCCCAATTCACTATCAAAAAGATGTCTTCTCCAAGAAAATTTCCACTCCCAGCCATTTTCTCCAAAAATCCCCATGCTTGCCACTGTCTGAAGTTTTTGAGAAGATACCTGATATAAATCTGGGTATTTTTCTCTAAGAACAGAGCCATCACCCACCCAAGAGTCTTCCCAAAATAAGATTTGATCTCCACTGCCCAATTTCCAAAGAAAGTGCTTATTGGCAGCAGTGATACTACTGTGCTGAATAATTGATCTTCAAAGTTGGGCCTAAAGTTTTGTTGGTGTCATCAGCTATTTGAGAGTGATCCTGATGCTTGTCCGAGAAAGCTACAGAATAAGCCTCCTGCTTATTGCACCCCTCCTGAATAATGTTTGGGCCCAAGTTGCAAACTGGCCCAGTACTTTGGTAGCTCTGCCCCGATATAAGGTGAGAGTGGGTCTGCATGTCATAATCATCTTCTTCCCCAACATGGGACTGGTCAGCTGGTACGTCTGGCTCAGCATTCAAATTCTTTCCCAAATGCTGATTATTATGCCCTCTTTCTTGCTGTATTTCCTCTTCAGTGCAATCTGCTCCCTTGTCTGGTCCCGAGAAGCTAGTTCTTAAGTCAAGCTTGCCATATTTGGGGCCCTGAGTGCCTTGGGAGCTACCCTTTGACTTTTCCCAGTGGTTAACGACCAACTGGCTATTACCTAGTGGTCCGAGAGCGTGACCGTAGCCGTTAGTCTCCCCCTCTACCCCTTGGATATCGGACGGTGTCCGTTTCCCATGGGGCGGTTCCGGCAAGCAGGAAGGCTGAGTGTCGCCGTCATTGATGGCGTCGTCAGCATCTCCGACATCCTCCGAAAGGATCTCCTCCGACCACCCTTCAGACAGCGCAGTTCTATTCCGGGCCGACCCGACTTCAAGCCCTATCTCTTCCGCTACCCATACCCCATACTGTGAATCCCCCACACCAACACGAACCTCCATCCTGATCGCCGGCGGGAGAGGAGTCCGAACCAGTAACCGAGCTCGGTCTAGTCTGTATCGATCCTCTGTGTCATCATCCAGCTCAATGACGTCGCCAATGGCAGCTACGACTTTCCTGAAATTGTCCTTATCCCATACCTGAATGGGGAATCCCCAGACCTGAAGCCAGACTACCCTGTTTCGGGGCCTACAGTCCGGCGTCCATTTCCTTAGAGAGTAGAAAAGGGAGTTCCTAGTTTCCGCTTCCATACGTATGATTTGCTGGGCCTTATGATCAGACAACCCAGGCAGGAGAACCATGTCGTCTCCGAGGTAGGTAATATGAGTATTGTACCCCAACTCCCAAACTGTACGGTCCTCTAGAGTTCCCACCTCCATCACCTCTTTTAAGTTACCAACCCAGGCTTCAGTACACCAATACCCCCTCCCTTCTTCTGGGTTGATGCAAATAGTTGTTGTTGTTTCTTCCTCTCTGTTTGTATCTCCTGTGTGAGCCCCATTAGCCGTTACATCCGCGTATGTTCTCGGTAGGAGTCCGGTGATTACCCCGCCATGCTTGCTGGGTCTGTCTATAGGCTTCCTCCCGGTGAAGCTCTTCTTCTGCGAGTCTACCTTCTGAAGCCCCCTCTCGAACCTAGGAAGGTTAACGAATAGTTTGCAGTCATTGATGAAGATATTATCCAGCCTCGTTTCCAGCCCTTTAACATCTAGCACTCCCTTGAACCTCACGAATCCATATCTCCGACCTTCCTTACTGAGCCTTTTAGCAATATACACTTCACAAACATCGCCCCACTTCTTGAAGTAGCCCCATAGCAGCGCCTCGTTAGCTTCATCGGGAAAGTGAGTGAAGTAGAAAGAAGTGATATCGGGATTGCTTCTCCAGTTGTGACTGTGATACTTAGAGTGGCCCCATGGTTCCGAATACTTGGATTGTCGTCCCCTTATCAGTTGCTTCTTCGTGGCCTTCACTGATCTTCTGGAGACCACCTTGGTCCAGCTATCTTCATCAGCATGGCGGAGGACCCGTTCAGAGCCAGTGGTTCGTGCCTTACCATAAGACCTAGCCGTTCGGTCCATACTCCTTCTTCTCCACGACGAACCACTCCGATCGCGACATGACTCCCTCTGTCGTGTTCTGACCCTCCCTCTCCCTTTCTCGCTCCTTGTCTCTCTTACATGCTCTCTCTCTCTCGTGTTATCTCTCTCCCTGTATCTCACCCTGTCTCTCTCTCTGTCTCTCCCACTCTGTTTCTGTCTCTGTATCTCATCTCTCTCACTCTCGTCTCTCTCTCTCATCACCATGCTAGACTGCAAGAGAAAATACACTCCTACTCTATCTATATTCATATATATAAAAAAGTACCAGAGGTACTTGAAATACATGTAGTTGGATGGCCATAATCTGGTTCCAAGTCAAACTAAAATAGAGTCTGTAAAAGGAACCAATAGGCTGCACCCTGCCATGAATTACAATTTTAATACAAAAAGCCTTGTCTCATATTAGTAGACCATTGATTGAAGTGTACTGCAAAACCTTTCTCCAAATTTGATAACCATGTCCATAGAAGAAAAGAAGCCTCATCAATCATTCTGTTGCTGTCAAAGGAATCATTGTTGAAGATAATCTTGTTTCTCTTCTCCCAAATTGTCCAAGTTACAGCCAGCCACCAACATTTCCA
Source organism: Glycine max (assembly GCF_000004515.6). Classification (NCBI taxonomy): domain Eukaryota; kingdom Viridiplantae; phylum Streptophyta; class Magnoliopsida; order Fabales; family Fabaceae; genus Glycine; species Glycine max. Next base: position 361,651 of record NC_038256.2, on the reverse strand, counting down.
TCTATTAATCCTTGAACCACCAGGTAGTATGGAACCATATTGGAGAAAGTGTTGTGTTGGTTCAAACGGTAAAGCTGCTGAAGTATTCATCCAAGATAATGATTCCCACCAAATTGGGAGGATTTTGCTGCAGTGAAAAAACACATGTCCTGCTTCCTCTTCCATATTTCCACAAAACGGACAGCTCCTATCCACAATCTGAGACTGTGTTTGTGACCCAATATCCATTATGACAGAAGGTAAACAAGCAGTAGATAGAGTGGAGAAAAGTGGCTTACTACCAATGATGAGATTGGTGGCACCAGAATCTGATACCCATGGACCAACGGATGAGGAGTGAGAGATACCAGCAAAGGAATTGGCTGTGTGTGCAATAGAAGCAATGGAACTAGAACCCCAATGCTCCGCATACTACTTAAGGAAGTCAGCAAACATAGCTCAAGGTGTCAATAGATTAGTAGGTGCCAGAGTGAGCTCAAAGGAAGATGCGTGAGCAGCAGCTTGGGCAACATGGGTTGTCCTAGGTGGTTGAACATGAAGGGAAAAACAGATGTCAATGATGTGGCCAAGCTAGTGGCAATGATTGCATTTGGGATGATATTTGCCTGGTTTCCAGCATTAACCATGATCTCTGCTTTGAGAGACCAAGGCAGATGAGTCAACATGTGGTGGAGGCACATCCACATCAACAAATGGTTTGTCTGGTACATGCAGCAACGTGGACCATGCAGAATAATAGGTGGGAATATTCGGAAAGCCCAAAATATGATCCCGAACCAATGAATACTCAGTAAGTAGTCCATACAAAACTAATAACATGAAGAAGGATTGTTCTTGCTCATGTTCCTTGTTAGGAGTGGAAGTTGAGGGCAAGAGTTCATTGAAATCAAAGAGAAGGCCATTGACTTTGCCTAAATAGTCAACCATTGTTCCATCAAATTGTCTAGGAGCAACGACACTCATGAGGTTTTGGCAAATCCCATATAAGCGTTGAGGGTGTGTAAAGACTCTTCGCCTCGTCCCACACAGCTTGACAAGTGTCATGAGCATGGAATATCTGTTTCAGAGAAGGACTAAGAGTAGATTTGGGGATGCTGCAAAGCTTAGCATCAATCTTTTTCTACCAAGAACGGTCTGCTTCAGCAATAGAATCAGTCTTTTGGGTGCCGTGATCTTCATAATCTTGACCGCGAAGCCAAAGTTTGATATCGTAAGCCCAAGAGTCGCAGTTGTTGCCATCTAGTTTGTCTACGTGGAGAAAGACAGCAGCGTAGTCGCTGAAAATAGAAGGTTCACCCTTTGGAGGTTGTGAACATGCCATGGATCAACCAAGAAAAAGAGAATGAGCTGAAATGCCCTAGGGCAAGCACGGTAGTTTTGATAGCGAGAACTGACATGCACTGGAGATGGGTCCACCAAAAAAGAAGGTTGCGCCAGGAAAAAAACAACATGGTCGTCACCGGGGGGAATAAAAGCCTCTGAAATATTAGACTCTAGATACCATGTTTGTTTAGTGAAAAGGAATTTTTTCATTAATTGTATTATAAAGAGAATACAAGGATTATACATTTAAAACACATAAATGGGCATGGGCATATAGACCCAAAACCTACATATCTAACAAGGTTTAATCCGTTGACTAGAAAGACATGCTCTTGGGATAAGATCTCCAAGTCAAGGATTGCAGTTAGTAGGAATAACAACTTGCTTGTAAAACTCTTATGTGCCTTAAGGCATAAGTTAACTAGAGTATTAATTTCTCTAAGGATTACATCCAGATTCATATTTGAATCCAAAGCCTACAGCCTCAAGAACATATCTTCCATACGCAAAGAGGAATTACTTCTTATTTTAATCAACCGGAAATGGTGCATCTAGATATAATCACTTCTCTGACATTGTCAGTAAGATAAGGAGATTAATTAGGGAGAAACAAAGAAGGAAGGATTTTTTTTATGGTTGGCAAACAAAGAAGGAAAGATTCATTAGGAAAATTATAAAGTTAGTAAGAGAGGGAAATCCTTGAGGAGAATTCTTTCATCTATTCTTATAGTTATCCAATAAAATTATTCATTTCCTTTGTTTATATCAATTGTCCATTTGTCTTTCCAGGGCTCCTAACAGCTACAGTTATTGTCGTTTCTCTTACACTTTTTTTATGTATACAATTGCAGCAACAAAGTTTGAACCTGGGACCTTGTGCAAACTACCCCAACCCTCCACTACTAGACAGACCCCTAGCGGGTTAGGTAGGTAGGTAGAGATTGCATTTCTAATAATTGGTAAGTGGAAACAGCTTCTATATATACCAGAACCTGTTTACAGGTTCAAAATAACTTACAATAACATGTCGGAGACCACTCATATTTTCTCTGCACAAACATAAATGCAATTGATCAACAAACAATCTTGTATTCGTTAGAAAACACACGCGTTGGTTAACAAGTACAAATTATAAAAAAAAAACATTAATGTGCATAAGCATGTAAGTTATTACATCTAAATTTGTCAACTTTTTTGGTTAATCAATTGTAGAAAAAAAGAAAGAAAAAAGTTTATACTTCTTTAAGCTATGCAAATATCATAAAGCGGCATATCCCGGCACGAAATTGATTGATTAAAGCTTATATTATGCATAAATGAAATGAAACTGAAGTTTCTTAAGCCATGCAAATTTCATAATACCTTATCCTTAATCTCTTCATCAACCCCATCTCTCTCGTCTGCTCTTTTGCACTCACTTGCTTCTCATCTTCATACATTTTATTTTATTTTTTTAAGAAAAAAAATTAAAATTTTAAAGCAACTAAACAACACATTAACTAAGCCGAAACAAGTAGATGCAACGAAAATGGAAATGTGAATAAGACTAAACGGTACCGTTATGTTGAAGTAGAAGTGCAGCAGTACGAACCTACAAAACAAAAGGAAAACGGGTTCAGTGGAGTCAGGAGTGTGTCAAAGAGAAAGTATTCACAACAAAAAAAACATACATAATATACTTTCTGATCTGATTTATTGTCCATTTTGGGTTTGAATTTTACTAAGAAAGGAAAACATTGAAGACGATTAGATTAAGATAACCACTTTGGTTGAGTTCGGTCGTTAGGGTTTTGGAGTTCTGAAGAACGAGACAGGACAAAGCGACGCGCGCAAATGCTACGCCGTGCGTTTCTTTCTCCGGTTGCCAAGTGGAAATTGGAAAACACTTTTATATTTTTGAGACGGCCACATGTTGAATTGCACTTTTAATGTGAAAAATAAAATTAATTTAATTCACTTCAATTCAATTGGATTTGACAGAGTAACGTTTGATTTAAATTTTAATTGTATTCGAGGGGTAATTTTATCTTGAGTTATTTATTTTGTTATTTTGATTTAGTAACGGAAATTATAATGAAAAGAAATAAATGCAGACTATTAGGCTTTCTTTTTATTTTTTGGGGGAAAAAGAGATAACCCCAACATGCCACAGCAATACTAACAGAAAAAAAAAAAAAAAGGAACAAAATCAAACACGGTCATCTGTCACGGTAAAGACAAATCAAAACTTGCTTATTTATCTGCAGTTTGATTAGCTTTCCTCAATCTTTTATTTTTACATAAATAAATAAAAAGGACCAATCATAAAATTCAGAAAATTTATGAGGATCAAAAATATATTTTTGATAAATCTCAATTTTAGTGAAAATCACATTCAATTTAATCGAAAAACTATTTACAAAACAAATTTGACGAGTTTTTCATGAAAGATGAACCTTAATTTGGATGTACAAACCTCAAATCAAACATACCCATCACACGTGCTAGATAGTTGTATGCATCAAGAGATTACATAATGTCCCTTTATCCTTGATACATTAGTTTCTCCATTTTTTTATATTCAAGATTGCTTGCAACTTACATACACTGAAATCTAAAATTACTTCTCAATAATTTCTATTTATAAATTTCATCACTACTACCGTAGGATGCCACTACATGGAACATAAAACTTGGAAAAACCAAAGCTGTTGCACAAGTTCTCAAATTCATTCTGAGTTCTTTCCCTTCCACCATGTGCTAAAAATATGTGACTATCGACAACACAACTATATTTAGATGTATTATTTGAATTCGAGACCTATGGAATTATATAGTCCAAAACAATCACTTTTCCATGTGGTAAAGCTTGGTGACAATTTCTTAAAAACTTTATACAATCTTCATCCTCCAATTATGGCATATAGACTGAAATCAACAATGACAAAGAAGAAAATGTGATTAGAAATTTGTTTATTCTATATTGAACTGTTCAAAAATATAAATTGGTCTCTCGTGTAGTTGGCTAACCTTTAGTAAAATGGCATCACCACTTGGAACACTTTCAAACATAATCTCTTCCAATATGCTCTACACCTTCATGCAAAAATGAGTGCTTGCTAATTAATAATTTTGGCAAAACTTTTTCAAATATTTGTAGTTTAGAAGTAAATAACACAAAATGGGGATTGAATTGTATCTTTAGAAATTAAAAAAAAAATTAAGACTGAAAACACATTTATCGTCTGATGCAGATAAACTTAAAAACACTTAGAGAAGTTTTGATTCAGACTTTATGAGACGATGAGAAAAACAATTTTCTTTGTAAAAGAAAATAATATATAAGATCTAAAAACAAATTCAAATCATTTATCAATTAAAGCAATAGAGAGAAGCACACAAAGAATTATATTGGTTCATCTTAGACACAAGACTACATTTAGTTCTTGGTAACCCACCAAGTTTTCACTAACTTATCAAAGTTACAAGTATTTTTTACTATCACTTTTAACTCTTACACATGCAAGCTCTACCCAAGTTTGTCTTAAACCCAATATTTTTTATCCTACCAAGCCATTGTTGGTTCTTAACAAATCAACAAGATTTGTTGGAGATTTGCACACTGACTAAATTTGTGATCATCTTATAGAAGGATAAATCATCATCACTCATAGTCTTTTCTCTTGAGGTATACAAAGTATTTTGAGAGCTTAGTATCTATACAAAGATTTACAGAAAAAGTTTTACAAGAAAAAAATGAAAGAATATGTTCGCGTAGATGGTTCGTATCTTGTTTCTTCAAAGCTTCTTCTATTTATAGCCTTCATCTTCAAATATTCGTTGTCTCCCAATGGTTGGTTTCTTCACTCTACTTTTCATCTGAAGTCTTGAAGCATTAAATGCATGTTCATTCTTCATGCAAAGTCCATGTTGATAGGCTAGCGTGTTTTATACTTCAACAGAAAAGTCACTTCTTTCATCATAATCGGTATGCAACAATAGAGCACGCATTTTGATGAGGATCAACATCTTCCAGATTGTAGTTTCCATTTATTCTACATCAACAACTATTGACACTCCCTCAAATCCTTTATATAATTTGAGTACCCTTTCACTTCTATTGGACCAACATAAGCCATTGCTTTGTAAAACATGTGATTCAACTTTGTATTTTTCTCCATATATTGACATGATAGCATTCTAAATTCATTTTCAAAAGGGTGATTATTCTTAGGCCCCACTCCTTCCCAATAAGAGCACACATTACACAAAAACATATTAAAAATCCATTACTAGAGACACTTTTGGTTTACGTTAGTATGTCACGAAATCCAATGTTTTACGTAAGTACGTTAGCGACACTTTTGCTTTTACATTGCGTTAGGGAATCTAATGTTTTATGTTAATACATCAGGTACATTTTTATTTTACGTCAGTATGTCAAGGAATCCAATGTTTTACGTTAGTGCGTCAGAAATACTTTTGCTTTACACTAGTGCATCAGAGACATTTTTGTTTTATGTTAGTTCGTCAGGAAATTCAATATTTCACTCCAGTGCATCAAAGACACTTTGGTTTTATGTCACTACATTAGGGAATCCAATGCTTGACGTCTATGCATTGGAGACATTCAAAACAACATTCCATATGTGCATCCCATACCATTCAAAAATAAATGTCTCCACCGTATAGGCTCAACTCAACAACGTTAAGTTTATGTCATATCGTTTGTAGTTTAAAAATGTTGTTGTATTGTTTTAAATTTAAATATTTTATTCTATTGTTTGTAATTTTATATCTATTTGGTAATTAAATATTTTAGTTCAATTTAATTTGTTGGTTAAATACGTTTTTTATTTCAATTATTATTTTAATAATCAAATAAAATGAAAATACAAAGGATTTCAACTATTCAAAAAATGATAAAACAAAAAATATGCAAAAAAAGAGTTAACAACAACATATGCACAATAATATTATTTTCAATTTAAACAAAACATAAAATATAAACAATTAATATAGACAAAACATAAAATATAGCACAATTTTTTTAAAAAAAATCCCAAAAAAAAATTTATAAAAAGAAAAGAAAAAAAGTTAAGAAATCATTTAAAAAATATTAAAGAAACGTTTAAACTAGGAAAAGAAAAAACAGGAGAAATCGATTTGAGAAAAACAGATTTTTCACTTTGAATAGAAAAATGTATCATTCATGTAAATAAAATTTTAGATATATATTTTTTTGTAAATAATTAATTTATTTGTATTATTTGGATAAAAAAAACTCTATAATTACTCCTCGGACTAATGTGCCAATTTTAATATATGTGTTACTTGAATTGATTGGTTGTTGGAATGAAATGACCTAATGGACGAGGATGCTATCTATTACTTTCATTTTGAGTAGGTGTTTACCTTGTCAATGACTAGATATGTGAATTGGGCGGAATGAGAATGGGCTATTGTTTTTCTAATTTTCTATCTTCACTCCTTAATATATTTTTGTACTCGTCTATGATGTTTGATGCGGGTAAACTTTGTCATTTCATTCTTATTGAGTATCTGGTATTTCTGTTCTTCTCCCGTTCATGGTTTAGATTTGTAAAATAATTTTTTTTTAAATTATATTAAAAATTTGATTTTAAAATAAATAAATTAATTTTTACACATATATTTTTAACTGCTTATTTATCAATATATTTATTGTAGTGCATCTGTCTACAAAAATATAAAAAAAAATCTTAAATTATGTAAAAAAATTTAATAATTTTTTTATCGGAACAGATATGAGTAGAGTACAGAGTCGATAGTGACATCCTCATTTCTGAACTTACCCCAAAAATAAAAATATCAAGGTAATTTTTAAACCCAATCAACTCGGATATTTTTTATTTTTTATGAAAATTGGAGCAGGTACATGTACAAATTTCGTTGTCATGGGTCTTCACCATTTTACGGTTTGTATTATTTAATACTGAAAGGTATACCCATATTGTTTTGATAAGTCAAAAAATTGGCGCTTCTTGACGTGAAAAGTCATATATTTGCCAAAATAAAGAAAAATGGATTAGAAAGGGAAACAGTCCGCTGATCAACGATGCATGGTTGTAAAATTCTGCCCATACTTTTTGTTCTACATCAGTTTGTAGATGTGTTCTCATACTTTTTTCCCTTTATTCTTTTTTTATCATCACACAAACATTGGTTATAAGTCATGCACAAGAATACGTCTATAATTATTTTTCTTTATTAAGTTATAACTTGTTTATTTAAAGATACACAAATGCCCAAATAAAAACTATTTATTATTATTAGTAGTAAATTCTGAATAATTAATAATTTAAAGATAAAAATTATATATTTATAAACCCATCAATAATATTATGGCCACAAAGGTTTAGTATTTTTTAGCCTTGTCTGTCGACACATGATGACCACGGAAAAAATTATATATATATATATATATATATATATATATATATATATATATATATATATATATATATATATATATATATATATATATATATATATATATATATATATATATATATATATATATATATATATATATATATATATATATATATATATATATATATATATATATATATATAATTTTATAGAGATTTCATCTTAGTTGTAGACTTTTATATAGTGAAAATTATATATGCAAAACTCTAATTATAAACGAAAAACTCCATAGTTTGTTGAATGAGAAAATATCAACAACACCTCTAATTGTAAACATATGTATTTGTTGGAGATTTTTTTTAACCCTTATTGATAAGAGTGAAGCTATATATTTTTTAGTTTTAACGTGATTTTTATCCTTATATTAATGCAGTTTTCACGTTAAAATTTTTGTGTCTTGTGAGTTTATGTGTGTCTATTTTCTGTCATATATTTGATAATGTTTCTCGTAAATTCTTGCAAGGTATGAGAATTTATTGTAACGAAATGACATCGAACTCACATGCTCCTTAAAGGAATCATATATGGTTTGTTGAAAGAGAGCATTTGCTAGTTTTCCATTTGAGTCTGTAAAGCTCCCAACCCTCCCAGTAATTAGACATACATTAGTTATTATAGAGCTTCATCAATTTCTTGACCAGCAACTTTAATTAGGAAGCGTTGTGGCAGCGAACGAAAGCACCAAATTGTTAGGGTGTTGCTGCTATTTATTCAATATCTAGAGTTATGCTAAAGAAAGTAGAACAAAGGGATAAAAGAAAACTAGAAACTTTTTATTCATGATTCCATAGTCTCAAAAGCAATATAACATAAATAATCTGATATATAGTTGCTAACCATTGGAATAACATTCCTTGTGCCAACATCAGATTATAGGGAACTTAAATTAAAAGTAAAAGGCAACTGCTAAGTGCTAACAATTAACCTAGGCCCAATTTATTTAAAGTCTTTTAAGTCATCAATGTAACATTTGATAGAGCTATCATATCAAATTACTACTCTGCAATATCTATTTATAGAATTCCATCACTCCTAGCGTAGATGAGATGTCACTACTTGCAACATCAAACTTGGAAAAACCTTCCACAAGTTCTCAAATTCACCCTGAGTTCTTTCTCTTCGACCTTGTGCTAAAAACATGACATTGTCTAGAGTACAAGTATGCTTAGATATATACCTTGGATTCGGCACTTCTGGAATTATATATTCGAAAACAACCACTTTTCCATGTTGTAGCAAGGCTTTGTGACAATTTCTTAGAAACTTTATACCATCTTCATCTGCCCAACTGTGACATACAAACTGAAATGACCAAAGACAAAAAATAAGAAAATGTAATTAAAAGTTATTTATGCTACATCTTGAATCACTACAAGAAATATGCCCATTTGCCAGGGATTTTTGACAGGGACATTAACCCCTGGCAAATTTCCCAGGGACTAAGCCAAGGAAACCCCTGGCAAAATGACATTTGAGAAGGCTGGGACCACTTACATTTACACAGGGGTTTGTCCCTCGCAAAAATACAAAAGCCTTGGCAAAAAAAAGAGCGGGAAATGAATTTTAAAACAGCATGTTGTTTTCACACGGCCAAACACACGGGTATGCCCTCGTTTTCTGTAAAGCTGACGGAATCTTCCCATAAGTCAACACGACATGACCATGCACTGCAAAAAGCTGTGCGGCCCAGACGTGACAGGGGTGTTACCCCTCGGAAATGGCTTGCAGCCCCTGGCAAAAAGGAATCCCTGCTTTCCTAGCTGCACCGTTCTGCTCATATAGCTGAAGCTAGGAGGTTAGCCTTTGACTCTGTTGTTTTGCGAGGGGCATTCCGTGAGTTATTCCCTGGGTTTTTTTACACTATATAGCCAAACCGCGTGTTTATCCTCATGCTCAGTGTTGTGTTTTTGAAACTTAGAAAAATTTTCGGTTTCCATTTCCATCCTCACCAGTTCATTTTCAGTCCATTATCATTCAGTTCATACACTTGTTCTATAATTTGGTAACACTCTTTTCACTTATTATATTTTTCTGTTTTTATTTGTTACTACTTATTAACATAAATATTTTTTATTGTATCAGTGTCCAAATTTGCCTCCTCCTGCTGCTCCTTGCTCTCTGAATTTGTTCTCTCAAGCTTCAACAAGTTAGTAATTTTTCTACTTATAATTTTAGATATATGATGTTTATATATATGATGTTATAATTTTGCATGATCTGTCAAAGAAAATATGATGTTTCTACTTGCATGATGTGTTATAATATATGATGTTTATATATATTTCGAATTTTGTTGTTAATAAAACTGTTTAATTAGAAACTGTATAATTTTTTTGTTTAATAAAACTGTTTAATTTTGCATGATCTGTTTAATAAAACTGTTTATATAAAACTGTTTATATATAATATATGATGTTAACATTTTTAAAACTGTTTATAAAACAGTTTAGTTAGAAAAAATGTTAAAATTAGAGAAAAAAATGTATAATAAAACTGTTATTTTTAAAACTGTTTAATTAGAGTAAAACATTTTTTCTTTGTTTTTATTCGAAATTTTAATAAATATGTTATATAGAATGATATATGTTGATGATGATGTTGGATGTTATTGAATATATGCATGTTGTTGAATATTCAAATTATTTATGGAATATATATGCATGTTTTTTTATTTTTTAACAAAATAGAATATATGCATGTTGTTGAATATATGCTTTTTAGGTAGATTTGTGGATTATGTGTAGTTATTGTTATACTAGAATGCACAAAAATACATAGCATTTTGTTAATTATTATGGAAAACTGGTTATTTACTAAAACTGTTTTTTTTAATTTAGAGGAAAATCGGTTTTTAAATTTGTGTAGTCAAAAGTCTGATATTTTTTAAAAGTTAAACTGTTTGTTAAATTAAATCAGTGAGAAGATAGGGGCTAAGACAGAGATTTTGACAGGGATTTTGTCAGGGATTTTGCCAGGGCCAGCCCCTCGTTTTTTTGCCAGGGGTGAAATCCCTGGCAAACTGATTTGCGATGGGCGTTTTTCCCAGGGATTCAGCCCCTGGCAAAATCCCTGGCAAACGTCCATTTCCCAGGGCTTTTTGTTCTTTTCCCAGGGAATCCGCCCCTGGCAAACGAGCTTGTTTCTTGTAGTGAATTGTTTAAAAATATAAAATTGAACCCTCATGTAGTTCACTAACCTTCATCAAAATGACATCACCAGTTGGAACACTTTCAAACATATCTCCCTCAATATGCTCTATACCTTCAAACAATAATGAGTTTTTCTAATTAATAATTTTGGCAAAACTTATTCTACATTTCTTTCCTCAAAACCCAACCCATCTTTCAAAATATTTATAGTCAGTTTATTTATATAAATTAAAGAAAAACTAATGTATGTTACCTTGATGAGGTGGTGCTTTTTGAATCACCTGAGGCAAATCAAAATTAATTCCTTTCATTGAAGGATATTTTGGGAGAAGTTGTTTGAGGGTCTCTCCAACTCCACCTCCTACATCAACCAGTATTGACACTCTCTCAAATCCTATGTATAATTTGAGTGCCCTTTTCAATTCTAGTGGGGCATCGAGGATTCTTGCTTTGTAAAAAAAAAATGTCATTCAGCTCTGCATTTTTCTCCATATAATCATATGGTGGTATTCCATGCACATATTCAAAATGGTTATTGTTGTTAGGGTCCACAATTGCATCCTTTTCAATGAAGTCTTTCTTTGTAAACAAATGATTAGTAATTACCACATGTCATGAAATCCACGATGGATTAAAGTTGATAGAGGAGCCAAAGAGTTTCCTTCATCCTTATCAAATGCAAAGTATTGACCAACCGGTGAGAGAGCATAAACTCTTTCTCTCTTACCATCTTCATTGGTGCGAATGGAGCAATTTAGAAGAGAGTAACTTGCCAACAAAGGTTATTAATATGCGTTCAAGCCTAGTTGCCAATTGTGGGTGTTGATTATTAAGCAAAGAAGCAATTTCAGAAGCTGATAAAGTTGAATCACATGAACTTTGTGACTTTGCTAAGATATCAAACAAATTGAGATCAATAGCAGCATTTAGAACTGCAGGTAAGGGTCCTCGACCTTTGTTACTTCTTTGGAATTGGAACTCATTTTTTAATTACTAATGTTTAGTTGCTGTGTACCTTCTTCAATTTTTATAATGTTTATATAGGCATTATTTCTCCATCACATGTAACTAATCCTTAGAAGAATAATCACTCGAAGCCATTTTATTAATAGTTTTTTTTTCCAGCTGTTATTGATGCGACATATTAATTGTTTTGTCATTTCTGCTAAAAAATTATAATTGATAATCATTTAACGTCACACTTTACAATAGATACTAAAAATATAAAAACACCAAGGATCAAGATTTGTTATTTTTTTGGAAGTAATCCTCTTTTGAGTAGGATTAAATATTAAATGTAGACATATCTCTTAATTTCTTCGAGGATGAAATTTTTGTTGTTGTTTCACAAAAAGGAGAAAAAGGGAAAATAATTTAAAAATATTAGAGTTTATCGTACTATTTCTCTTCAACCTAAATACTGTAATTTACTCTTTGTCTCTTTTCACCCAAATACTGTAATTTACTCTTTATTTCTCGTATATTCTCATTTATTTATTTTTTTATTTTCATTTATCATATTTCTCTCTTTTTATTTTTGTAATTTTAAATGAATATTTATTGGAATGAAATGAGGTCCTAGTCGACTTGGCCGCTATCTATGACATTTATTATGAGTTGGGTGTTGGCCTTGACTATTTGGACTGGGACTAAATATTGCTGCATTCGTTATTTCGTTTTTCTTTTGGATATCCGTTTGATACTTCGTATTAGTAAATACTGAAAAAGTTTGATGTACCTAAAATATGGTGTTTTTAATATTAATCTTTATTAAATTTTTAATCATGCACATTAATCGTTATATTTAACGGAATAGATAGTGTAATTTTATTCTAACTAATGATTAAAAGTATATATATATTTTTTTACAATTGTAAGAGTTAAAAATGAATATTTTTATAAAAATAAAAAAAATGTATTTTAAAAATATAAAAATATTTAAATATATTAAACAATTAATTAATATTCCTTTACATATGTGTTTTGTATAACATGTTTTGGGCTAATAAAATGATCTATAATAAGAATGAAATAATTTATATAGTATATTGTTGATGCAATTAATTAAGTGTCCGTTTATTTTAAAGTTAGAAAATATTAATTTTGATAAAATTAATTTTAAATCATTTTGATATATACTTAATAATTACAATCACAAATTTTAAACTGAAACCAGAACACGAGTGTATAACACTTGGATTGAGCTTGATCGCTATCCTAAGGGGGATGCTGCTTCAAAAATAAAAAGAATAAAAAAAAAAGAATAAAGGCATATCCAATGTGTTGTTGACTTAAGCCAAGCTATTGCATGCATAAAAATTATCAAAGTGGAAGCTCTAAGAAAGACAACATCATCATCAATAAAATAGATTCTTCATAGATTAGAATCATTAGACATTATTTCCTTTTATGATTTGGTACAATATTCTTCCTTCAACATTATGAAAATTGCTAACATATCCAAATTCTAAGTGATATATAGCATAAATATGATAAGTGATTTTATTTATGATGCTCGTCATCATCCTTCAAGAACTGATTTTATTTATGATGCTCGTCATCATCCTTCACAAGTAATAGCATAAATTTTATTTATAAAATTCCACCACTGATAGAACCGACGGTGAGTCTCTACATGCAACATGAAATCCAGAAAATCCAGAATTCCTGCACAAGCTCTCAAATTCTTTCTCAGTTCTTTCCTTTCCACTTGTTACTAAAAACATGAGACTATCAGCAACACAAGTTTGCATAGAAATTTTGCTTGAATCCGGAACTTCTGGAATTATATAGTCTATAACAATCACCTTCCCATGTTGTGGCAAAGCTTTGTGGCAATTCCTTAAAAACTTTACACAGTCTTCGTCTAACCAATTGTGACATACAAGCTGAAATCACAAGATACAGAAAGAAAAAAAAATGTGATTAGTTACAACATTTTATGTTATTTGAATTGTTTTAAATTTATATTTGATTATTTGGCATAGCTCACTAACCTTAAGTAAAATGGCATCACCCTTGGGAACACTTTCAAACATATCTCCTTCAACATGTTCTATTCCTATTCATTAAAAAAAAATGTTAAGAATTTTTTATTCATGAAAATTAAAGACAATATCAAGAAATTAATTTATAATATTTTATATACTTTGTTCAATCAATTGAGTTAGATTCCTTAACGAATAAACTTAATATTTCAATTTTTTGGAACTCAATTGCTCCATCATTAATTAAAATACTATGTTACCTGGATGGGGTGGTGCATCTTGAATCACTTGAGGCAAATCAAAATTAATTCCTTTGATCGATGGGTAGTCAAAGATAATCTGTTTTAAGGTCTCACCAACTCCACCTCCAACATCAACCAGTGTTGATACTTGTTCAAATCCTTTGTATAGTTTAAGGAGCATTTTCATTGCAGGTGGACCAGTTTGAGCTAGCGCTTTGTTAAATAGTTTATTAAGTTCTTCGTCTGTCTTCATATATTGATAAGGAGGCATTCCATGGACATTTTGGAAATGGTCGTTGTTGTTAGGGTCCATAATTGCATCCTTTACATCCTTCCTATTTAATGTATTGAAAACAGAAAATAATTGGTAGGAATCTAAACTCTAGCTAGTGGACACTCAAAACTAAACTAAAATAAAATAGAAGAGCAGGTAGAGATAAAAGTAGATGAGTGATATGACAAGATTGGAAAAAAAATGATAAATATTAATGAGATATTTAAAGTAATAATATGTTCATACATTATTGCTGCTAAAAAAAGTCAATGAGACATGTTGTCCTTCGTGAAATAAGAGTCACAATTTGGTTGGATAAGGAAAATCTATTAGCAAAAAAAATTTAAAAAGGTGAAATAAATAATTTTTTCTCTCCAAAAATTAACATTAACTTGTGCCTTTTAACTTTTTATAAGTTGTTTCATATAACTTATTCATAAATTAAGATATATATAAGTTAATTTTATATCAATTTGATTCATCTTTTCTCTTTATTTCCTATGATTTTTTACCCTATAGTGAATACTTGTTAAGAAATTTATCTAACGTAAATAGCTTTAAGTAACAAGTAATAAGTAATATTGTTATTCCAATTTTTTTTTTACCATACTTTCTACAATAATGAGCAATACGAGGGAGTAATATAAAGAAAAATGTAAAAAAAAAACACGATGAATTTGAATTTTTTTAGTAAGAGAATAATATTACTCTTAGAGGAAATGCATGGTAGAGATATATAAAATGTATAGGATGATTAAAAAAGAAAAAAATAAGAATTTAATCTCTTTTATTAATAAAAATTAACACTTTAACAAATTAATATTTGTCTCTGAAAAAAAAAAGAAATAAATGCATGGTTACTTACAAGACGTGAAAATATCCACGATGAAATAAGCTTGAGAGAGGACCCAAAGAGCCTCCATCGTTGTCACACGCAAAGTATTGACCAATTGGTGAGAGAGCATAGAGTCTCTCTCTCACACCATCTTCATTGGTGCGAATGGAGCAATTGAGAAGAGAGTAACTTGCCAACACAGGCAATATGCGTTCAAGCCTATTAGCCAATTGAGGGTGTGGATTTGGAAGCAGCAAAGAAGCAATTTCCGAGGCTGACAAAGATGAACTCTCTGCCTTGGCTATGATATCAAACAAATTCAGATCAACAGCAGCGTTCAAGATTGCAGGGAAAATTCGGCTGAAGCATAGTGTCAAAGCTGAGAGGTAAGTGTCATCCCCCTTTGCTTCCTCTGTGGGAAGAACCTGATTTTGTTTCCAATTGCAAATATTGGAATTCATGATTCTTGCTTTGCTTTTGAATTTCTTTGTAAATTCACTTCTAATGATGTGTGCTTTCTTTGAGGTTTCGGTACTGTTTATATAGGCACAATTCACAAGACCGGTGCAAAGGTAAGGATTCTACTAATAAAACAAGTGTCTCTCATTACTTTATATAAAGTAAAAGAGGTTTTTTTTTTTTTGATGAGTGAGAAATAATTGGTGATTCTTAATCTAATGGATCAAAGATTAATCTTGTCTATGATATGTAATTATCATTGATGTAACACCCTAAAAATAATTCAATAATTATTTAGATAAGAATATCTAAATATCTCTTTTAGTAAGGGAAAAGATTATTAAATTATTTTAAAATATTAGATTGTTATTTTTTATTTTTAAAAGATGTTAGTATAATAATATATTAGATTAATTAAAATAATAGAAATAATAGATAAAGAAAGATCGATTAAACAAATTTCAAATTACTTACCATAATTCTTATGTAAGAATAAACAATTTTTTCTCTTAGAATCGCAAATTCTCTCTTAGTATCAGTGAATTGTTCAAGGATTGAAACAAATAAAGAAAACAGACAAATTCTTTAAAAGAGAATAAGAATAACAAAGAGTGAAAATTTCTTGTTTGAAGAAATGAGTAAAATAATTTTTTTCTAAACTTTCACAATATGAATTCCACAATATGTTTTCTTGATATTTTAATAAAGGATCATATAATTGATCTTGAAAATTTTAACATATAATATAAATCAAACATAAATTTTTGCTGTTAGATAGATCAATTATTCTCAAATACAATATAGTTTTACATATGACTCTACCAAAGTATATGACTCAATCAATAAAATAACTAACATAATCTTCTCTCATTTAAAATAAATAATCTCAAATTTATTTTTTAAGTCTCTCTTTAGGTCAATACTCAGTCGTCAGCATATAAATTATCCTTAGGAATAATGACTCTCTAGATAGTATAATTTTTTAATGATATTTGACATTGGCATAATTGACTACATGTGCGTTGGAATGGCATCATTGATGAGGTAGTTAATTTTGTGTGTTTATGAATTTTATATTTGAGTAGGTTTTTGACTAAAGTTTTTGGAAAAGTTGACAACTTGTCCTTTTGCAGTAGAATATATTTAAAGTTTTGAATTTCTTTCTTTGTTGAAGAGTTTTTTCAACATTAGTGAACTAACCACTGGAAAAAGTGGTGCCTTAAAATGAAGGGCATGCATGCCTTATGTCAAGTAAAGTTAAAACTTGAAATTTCTTGCTAGCTATCAATTAATATTCTATTTATCGATGTAAAGAAACGTTATATATCTTGGACACTTAATTAGTCCAGAAAATTGTTCAACGTTTGCGTCCCTAAAAATTTAGTTAACAAATAATATCATTAAATTTATTAATAATTTATATTATTTTTAAATCTTCTTTAAAGTTATTATTAAGACTCATCATCTTACTCTTTTTACTCCTTTAAATAAAATCTTACTCTTTTTACTTAATTACTCTCCACCTAATTAATTAATTAATTAATTAATTAATTAATTAACAAATGTGCATTAGTCCTATTATTCAATCTTAAAATCTTATTGCTTTATAATTAACAGTATTTATTGTAAAATAATTAAAGATATTTAAGTATAAAAAATTCACAGGGTAATTTGAAAATTAAAGTATCTTATAAAAAAAGATAAATAAATTTTAAAAATGTATTTCATATAGAAATGGAGATAATAAATCATAATGACACATACAGATATACAATAGAAAAACCACAAATTAATTTGACTAATAGCTGTTACGTCCTATAAAATTATAATTAATTTGAACTTTAATGGTCCAAAGTATATGCATTTAATAACAGTGTTAGGAAAGTCCTCAATTTACCAATACCATGTTCAATAAATTAAGATAGAGTCCAGTAAGCTAAGTGCTCTTTTGTTAATAAGTGATATGTTCTAACTTGTTATTATGTGTTAATTTTAATCAAATGCCGTCTATATATGTAGATAATAGAAGACGACGACTGAAGATGATGAGTATGGCGTCCACAAGAGCCACCGAGAACCAGTACGTAGATAAAATGCAATACATACATATGTCTAACTTGCTTAATTTGTTTGAAGTTCAATTTAGAAATTATTACCAGTTTGAGGCAGTAAAAACGGAGGCTTTACTTATTTCTTAATTACTTCTTAGATGTCTTGCGGAGATAGTTAAAAAGCGGTATGAAGAATCAGCGATTGCAATAGTTATAACTGTGCAACCTTATAAAAATAAAAAAGAATCAGAAATGTGGGAGATCATTTTGAATGATTAATTCAAAGAGTCTCAATTATTATTAGTCATATTTCTAAGGACTGTGAGAGCAAAGAACCCCTTTAAAAGTCAAAGAGAATCACACATGTGGTTGTTCTTTGAACTAATATTCAAAGAGAACTCTCAGTCATTATCCATGTTTCTAAAGTTGTGAGAGCAAAGACAACTTTGAAAATCAAAGTGAGTCATGTTTGGCGCACCTGCAGTTGAATTCACTGGATGCATTTGATGCCTGATGATTTTGGCTATAGACTATAGCTATTTTATAAGTCATTTTCACTTGCTTTTATTCCAGCAACACAGGCACTTCCAAAAGCCGTTTCCTTCCTTCTTTTAAGGTAATACTACACTAATACCCATTTTGAGAAATTATTGTTGATGGATTTTTATTTTCTTTTTTCTTTTTTATTTATTAGAAAATAGGTGTACAAGTAATATAAAATCCTTTTATGATTATTTGAAAAGACTTAGTTTTGTCCTGTTTTTCTTTACACTGACATCTAATAATATTTAATCGTTTAACCACATTGGCTTAAATTTATTTTAAAATACTGTCTGCATTACCCTTTTTCTCAAAAAAAAAAATAATGTGAAACTACGTTAAGGTACAGGCTAATTTACCAAACCTTTTTTTCATTGAGGCCTATTTACAAAAAAATTCAACAGTACCCATTTTTGGGGCTCAATCACAAAAACATAATATTCACGTCAGAGTCCAATGTAACCCGATTAATCTTAGCCAACTTCAGTTAGCCTATATTGGCGAATGGAACTCTGACAATGTCCAAATAAAATGATCACAAAAGCATTGGAGATATTACGGACGAAAAATTCTGATAGCTTTTGTAACCTGAAGCCGACAAAAGGGACACCTTGACACTGCAGAAGAACATCTACGACACAATACATGACCACAAGGAACTATAGTTATATCAACCTCTGAACTCAGACAAACCCGACAAACCCATGCTGCTTTTGCTGTATCAGCCTCTTTTGTTGCCTTTTCAACCCTTTCCTGTACAATGTATAATGATGATGTCATTCCAAACTTATCATAAAGATTAACTCTACCAGATATATGCATTACAAAGCATCAAGGAAGCTACTTCAATCATTACTCGTTTCTACACTTTAAAACTATCCCTAAAGCCTTAAACAACTGATATGCAATACCAAACTTATGCAATTTGGCTAGTGGATATCCAAATTGCCAATTAGAAACCTATTTTTAAGATATCTGAAACTCTGAATTTGAAATGCAGACCAAAACTTCAAATTTTCCATGTTTGATGTGTGGTAACTAACAACGGGCTTGTATATGCATGCTCAAACAAACTATAAACAGGTTTTCAAATGATTGGGAAATTAGAATGCCCACATGCAAAATTCCTATTCAGAAAGAAAAATATTAACACTTTGATTTACAGGGTAGAAAACAGAAACAGAAGAGCGGTGTAAAACTTCAATTATTCCAGGAATATCAATTGATTTAACGCATGGAATTGAAAGTTGAAACATCCATACAGATAACAGATTACAAGACAACGGAAGAGCCAATACCTAAAGAGTAACATGTGTCCGTACTCCCCTATTCATAACAGTATTACACAATGCTAAGAAACCATAGTACTAAAAATTAAAATCACCAACCTGTTCCAACACAAGAGCTGCCTGAGACTCTTTCAGATTTTCTTGCAAATTTATTGTTCTTTGAAATAGAGCCTGCTTTTCCACGTCCATTTTGATCCCAGCAGCAGAGAGTATTTCATTGACAGCCTGCACCAGTTCTGCAGCTGAAACTTTGCCAGACTGATCTCTCACAGGCTGCACCTATTTACACAAAGATACTTCTCATTCAGTTTAAGCACATCAACATGCAAGCAATACCAAATATAAAACAACATGAATATGTATTTTAAGAATGATTAAATAAATGGTAACAAGATATGCAACAGTTAAAGGAAGAAAGCCTTGAGCAAAATAGCTAACAATTGAAAAGGATTATATGCTTCTTGATTCTGTGACCTTAGCCTCAAACTAAAGAAAAATTTCTTAATTATGTGCTTTATGTTTCATCCCAACCTTAACAACTAAAAAAATCTCTCTCATTTGCTGATTCATATTGTTCATGTATGTTATTGGAAAGCACAGGATGGGTCACGAATTCCAATGCCATTGCCTGAAATGAATGCAAATTTGTGCTAAATAATACTTGTGATTAGTAACAAGTTCCAAGGGCTAAACCTGAGAGTAGCTTTCTCCCCTTCCTGAGCTCTCGGGGAAATCAACATGGGGCCTGTTACTGCCTAATACATGGCTTTCATGCACCAATGATTCTTTTAGGGGACTGCTTGCTGATACACTTTTAAATGAAAATACATGTGATGAAAGGAAACTTTGTGTATCCCCCGGGGAAACTTCAATTTTAAGTCTGTACAGAGCTTGACCTGCAGATGATCTTACATCTTCTGAAACCTTACCATATTTCAGTTTTTCACCATGTTGAGACCGCCAAGCCACTATTTCGCCAGAATAAAAGGGCCTCAATGGATGGAACTGCACAAGACGTGCATCTTGTGGCAATATTTCTTTGCCAACCATATTGCTGCTCCCATTTACGGGTTCAACTTCTTTCTTATCAGAGCAAAGTTTCAAAACATTAACAACTGCAATCTCAGATCCTTCAGGACAACCAAATAAAGACCCAATAGGCAATATGATAGGAGAGCCTAATATCTGGCTGACTATAATAGCAATGAGATCAAAAAGGGAAATATAAGTTGGTGGCTCAGCAACTAGAATACGGGATCTTGATTGGTTCATAAAATAAAGCGTTTGATGTGCAGAATCATTCTTCCACTCTGGGATTATGAAATCTTTGCCTGCACGTGTAACATCTACCAAATTGGGCAAGAGCAGAAATTTTGTTTTAAGAGACTTGACAAATTGAAGCTTTTCTGCAGTAGAGTTCAATAAGCATTCCATTGTGTCCAATGAAAAGCTATTGAATGCAGGAATGTAGCTGCCCATGCTATTAACAATAGTCCAGACAGCAGTTTGAAGAGACTTGCTTGATAACTTCTGTTTGATGGTCACTAGTGAAACAGACCCCAGAGAACCTAAAGTCTGTAGTGTGTGATTCTCATCCAGTTCCTAAAAGCCCAGACAGAAACATCCCAGTAAGTAAAAGCCTTATGCAGATAAAACTTAGATAAAAACAAATACAAAAATGTATCTAAAATCTACCTCTAAGACAATGTCAGACAACTTTTTTATGCAAAGCATAATACAGACTCCCTCTGGAAGATCTGCATGGACAAATCTAATTCTGGAAGTATCAATACATTTGACATATCGAGAACCATAAGAATCAACATAGACACAGGACGCTGAATGAACTAGTCTGCAGCCATCATCAGGAACTATGGCTTCTGATTTCCAGTTTAACCCATCTAATGTGTTCCCCTCGACAATCTGATCACAAATGAAATTCAAAATTTCCATCACTGCACGGAGCTCATTGGGATTTAGTCGCTGATATCCACAAGCTTTCTGAAGATTTAATAGAAGACCCTTTGCAGCAGAAAGTGTTAGCATGTCCTGAAGTCCCAAATCTTTAAGAATCTTTACAAATGGGAGATATACAGTAGGAAGTTCAAAAGCAAATGGAGACAAATTAATCATCAAACGAGCAAAAAGAGCATCAGCAGCCACAAGGCGCGTTCCGTTTGCAACAGGCAGGAAGGCCACTTTGTGTAGCTCTGCCACATCTGGAAAAGAAAAAGTGGTTAGAAATTCATCAACAAAATGCATATACCATCTTTTATGCTTTTATACATGGTATGTCTCTATAATCTGTATCAACAACCTAAGCAAAAGTGCTTAATCAACTCAACAGAAAATAACTGGAGGTCCACAGACAGATGCTGCCCAAGTGGTCCCTGTTTAGTAATTGTGGGAGCAGTGACAGACCTATCATTTCGGTAAGGAGAATAAAAAACTTGTCAAAAAAAAATATAAGCCACACTCTTTCTTTGAAATCTTTGGTAGCAACAGACATTTTTTTCTCCTAATCTCCTTAACTCTTAGCTTAAATGGAAAAACATCAGAATAGTGAAGCACCTGATGAAGAAAGTGAACTCCAAACTTTGTCTAAATATTTCAAAATCTCGCAGGTACATTCCTCAATGTTCATTCCTGAAGCAATGGGCCAATGAGCAAGAGTATCTTCCCCTCCATTTCTCCCAATTACCTAGGGAAAAACAAAACTAGCATAAAATACATGTAGGAAAGTAATATATAGATATAAAAAGTAAACCAAAAGTATCGTTTTTACTTGCAAGTGCTTCAAAACTGTACAAAAAGGAGGAGGACTCTGTAGATGCAGAGGTCCCCATGAATACTCTGGAGGAACAGTGTGTTGTTTGGATAGAATGGGAGCACAACTCCAAGCTAGAGGCCAATCTTTAGACAAAATAGCTTCATTATATGAAGCAAGCACCCTCTTGCAACCAACACTAGGAAACCCCAGTTCAGCAGGTACACATGCAATATTGCCAAGAAGATCACAGAAGTTGTTGCTAAAGAAAAGAGCAAAGTTGGAGAAAACAAACTCAACTACAGATCCTCCTAATGCCCACACTTCAGGCGAAACTTCAGAACAAGTGTTGATTGTGTCTGCCTCAAAATCATCCAAATCTCCTGTTTTCATGCACTCAATTCCAAGAAACTCAACTCTTTTGGCGCATTCAATTATTACCTCTACTTCAGTAGCAGTTCGAAGCCCAAGCTTCCTTAGTATTCGAAGCCATCCATCTGTACTGAACCTTTCTCCAGGAAATTTTCTTCTCTCACCAAAGAATATAGAAATTAATATAGCATCACCAGGATCAAATAAATCCGTGGGCTTCAACAGATCTGTTGAAAACTCATCAGAATTTCTGACAAATTTAGTCTCTTTCAAAGCTTCAGCCACAGATTGATCTGATTGAAGATCATGCCAATTTTTAAAAATGTATATTAATATTTCCTCCTGTTCATTCTGAGGTTTCCCCTCAAAGCCAGGCAAGCCAAAGCGTACTAAGATCTGTTGATCATGCAACTCCAGCACACCAAGGGATCGAAGAAATGAACTTTCATTTGAATCAATGGCATAAGAAAGACAACGTTCATCATATGGTTTTAGAAATGAATTTGAAGGAATCATACACTGATCTTGACCTCGCAACTTAGTATAAGAACCAACAACTGTTTTATATATAGGGAGAGAACGCAAAACTTCAATTTCTTCACGTGCATAGTGACAGTCATTGGAGAAAAATTCATCAGAAAAAAGTGAAAAAAGTGCATCACAATTTGAAGTTGAGAGATTAGTAGGTTCAGTAAAATACCCAGCTTGCTTAGCTGCCACAAGTTTGGATGCAATAACATGGCCGAGTGATCGACCAGGCATAGAAAAACAACTGTTTGAAGCAACACAGTCTATGAATGCCTCATCAAATATGGGTATGTTACACTGGTTTAACATGGGAAACAACCAGGAATAACTGGTTTTGAATCTTTCAAAAGCTGAAATGTAGGACTCAGCTAACTCAGCTTCAGAAGTATTACCCCTTGACACCCTAACCCCACTCTCATAACTTCCAGCAGATTCTCTTTCTGAAATCCCACTTGTCGATGTTGGGTACTCCAAAAGAGGAGGAATGAATACCAGATGGCATTCTCTTACACGGCACAAGACTGGCCTACCAAGAAAAGCAGGAATTAGGGGCCAATCAGAGAAAAGGGATAATTCTTCCTGTGAGCCCCTAAAACTTTTCCAGAATATTCTAATCCATTCAGGGGAAGGGCCACCTTGACTACCAGAACTAGGAAGTTTCTCCCATGAAAGCCATGGAGCCATATTTGATCCCATTACATGGTTCACCCAATCTTCATGGAAAATTAGTTTCATATGATTGGCCAGTAGATTAAGAGAGAAATTCCGCAGTTTCAATAGTGATTGAAGGGAAAAATTAGAAAAAATGTCACCTAAGAGAGGCCTGTCTAAAATTTTAGGATGAATAAATTTTTCTCCCAAGGGAACCATTAATGACTGTTGCTCTTTATTCCCAATCCAAAGTTCAGAAAAGCCCAATTTTTTTAAATGGCTAGTTGCAGTTGGAAATGGTAAGCCTTTGAGTTCTGCAGCAATTGATATGAACTTCTGGTCCCGAATTTGATCTATGCCTGCCGCATTGTAAGCCACAGGTGTTCCTGCTCTACCCATATCTTCAACAACACCCCGACCAAAATCAAATAGAGCCTTCCCCAAACTTGTCATCATTTCCAATGCATCTCCAGAACTGGCTGATCCCCGAGTGGCCATGCCAGTGGAGCCGTGGATATTAGACCCCATCTGAGAAGAAGTGATTCCGTTATCAGTCTCCCGACAGAAAACATTGGCACTAGCAGGATCATTATCTCTGGCAGAGCTGGATGACTCTGCTAGCTGAAAATCAGACAAGCAATATTCAAGAACATCTATATACATGTCAACTGATCGCAGAGCAATTGGTTTTGAAGAGACTTTTAGGAGATCCCGAACCATTTTAGGTCTAATTTCTCGCACTGAAAAACCCACAGCTAGGATTTCAGTCACCAATTCCCATGGTACTGAAAATACAGGATAATGCTCCTTTACAAAGCTGCAAACAGTAGCTGGAAGTAAATTACCAAGCAACCCATTCCCTGGCTGTGAAAGAAACATACCTTCTTCAGCCTTGACCAAAGTTCCTGAGTACAGCTGCCATACTGGAAGGTCAACAATACGAGAATAAAATGGATGTATTACCCGATCTTTAAGGCATTCCCAGTCAGCTTTAAGAACAACTGCTGTTGTACTTGGATGGTTGTTATCGTGATTACCAAGTTGGTCGCTCAGAACATGCCTCTCACAAGAACGGGGCCAGAAGGAGTAGATTTTATCTCCATAAGCCTTCAAAGAGAGACTGATTGCAGAACAGACACTAGAATCAATTATAGAACTTGGAATATCTCTTCTTAGCTTTTGAATCTCCAAAACCATTTCAACATAGGAATCACGTACACAAGACATCACCTCTCTGTTCCAAGATTCAATTAATTGATTTCCAGCATCAAAGTGTCCCTCGGCTAAAGTCCCTCTGTCTTGGTATTTAAAGAGATAACGGCCTCTATTGTGACACACAAGGAAACAACCTAAGACAGTAATAGGCATGTTTATACAACCAGACATAGGAAGAGGGGCCATAATTGAGCTCCTTGAGTAAACATTGGCATGATGACCATTGCTGGATATAAGTGCTGCTATTCCAGCAACAGGAGTCAAGTCGTACGCAAGATACCGCCTGAGCAGAAAATTTGGAAGTTTGATCAATATTATCAAACAAATTAGTTCAGATTAAAAAATTTCATGAGATAAACATAATACGGAACAAAAAACATTAATCATCTTTATTCTCAATCGATTTTAAAGATAAACTAATACTTGTTTACCCTCCTTCCAACTTTAATTGAAAAATAAGAATAAAAAATTAAAAACTAAAAATATTCCAGTATGAAGAACCCTTGCTTAAGATCAAGACAAAGGAGCAATGCCCAAAGCCAAGGAAATTTTCCAAGAAATAAACCCAAGTATGGAAAATACCATCCACATTCATAAACTTCTCACTCTTTTCTTATTAATGGTTATTTTATATTTTAGAAAGAGAAAGTGCTTGATGCATCCTTAAACTGAGCCATCAATAAGTGAAAAGGTCTTCAAATTAAGTTAATAAAAGGAAAACAACAACCAAGTTATTGCAAAACATTGACACAGACTAAAGAATGTCATTGTGCTTTATAGTTATTGCAAGACATCAACATGACCTTTTGACATCCTTGCAATTTGAACATAAATACCACATGATATCCACTACATTCTTCAAATAATCGTACCTATCAAGAGCCATATTTCTTGTTTGCCCAGAACCCAGGCTGAGTGCCACAAGCCATCTATCAATGACTGTAGTTCCTTCTGAATATAAATTCACATCAATTGCGTGCATCTTTATCACAGCATTGGAGCTGCTAAATATTCTTGATAATTGAAAATTTCTCCATTTCTTTTCAGAAAATGGATTCCTCAAAATAGAAGATGATGGATCAATGCTTATTGAAAAATTCTTGCTTGGATGAGAATGTCCTTCTTCCCATGTTGATATGGATACCTAGAAGGAATGACAATTTCACTCTGGCTCAAAATAGATTTATGAAAGCATTCCAGACAAGAGTTCTCTCATGTGGTAGCAGTAACAAACAAGACATATTAAGTATACAGGAGTTTTCTATGAATAATTTTTCTATTAATAATAGATAATAGAGCAAATTAAATAATAGAGATAAGCTATCCACATATATACATAGACACATACACACCCACACACACACCAAGAATCATAATTAGTCCTTGACTATTTCCCCCCTAAAAAATAGTTTGCAGTTAATTAGCCTTTTAATTAGTACTTGATTAGCTCTGTACTCAATGCATTATGGTAATAGAATTCAGAGGATTAGAGAGAGGGAGAGGAGAGAGAACACTGAACTGTAATTTTTAACTAGAAGAAATGTACCAGATAGGGTGACCTTATATATCTGAACTGTATGACTCATTGCTGATTCAGCAACTAACAAACTAACTGACAGGTAACTAGCTCTGTAACAGAAAAATCTAAAGGAAATTACAGTGAAATGACAATGTAATGTAAATGCACATATTTGTTGGAAAAAACCCAAGTCCCACATCGGCTAAAAATAAAGCCGAGTTAGAATATATAAGTGAGGGACAACCCTCACCCCTTGAGCTAACTTTTGGGGTTGAGTTAGGCCTAAAACTCACATTCTTAAGATTCTAAGATGGTATAAGAGCATATTCAAGATTAATCCAAAGGGCCACCCACCATTGTTATTCACGCACCAAAAAGTCCAAGAAGTGATAGGGCGTGAGGGTGTGTATTGGAAAAAACCCAAGTCCCATATTCAAGATTAATAAAAAAAAGGGTCACCTACCATTGTTGTTCACGCACCAAGCCTAAGAAGTGCTGGGCGTGAGGGGGTGTGTTGGGAAAAACCCAAGTCCCACATCAACTAAAAATAAAGCCGAGTTAGAATATATAAGTGAGAGGCAACCCTGAATGTTGTACACAATACACACATTTCTCTCAAATATCGGATAAAACAGTCCCCAGGTCTGACTAGTCCTAAATAAATTGTTTAACCAGCTATAAAAGGATAAACAGTGGATGAGGACATTTATATGGAAGGAAAACCCTAGCTGGAACCTGGCAGGTTGGTGATGCTTTTCTCTTGGGTCTGATGTCTAAGGAACCTAAGTTAAGATGCCTGATTACATTTCCTTTTTCATCTTATGACTCTAATTTTCTAAGTTTAATCAACAACCATACTCATCCCCAGAAGAAAGCATTAGATTTTCACCACATCAAATCCCCAGCATTTCTTGCTTGAATTTGCCACAACCTAATCAAGCATGCATGGCTCACATCCCATAACCCTCAACAACTCAACCAAATACTTTCAAACCAACCTTTCCCCCACATATCCCATATGAACATTCAATTCCCTGAGTTCTATTCTAAATCCCAAAGAAAACCTAATTTCAATCTGTTAAATCCCAATTTTTTTCTGTAATGCTGCATCAATCTACAAATGAACAATAGTAAACTTACCTGTAAAACCGACTTCAAAAACAGAAGTGCTCTAGATCCATGCTCCATAAATATGTCAGTAATATGCTTTATTCTGTTTGATCCAAGGTCAGGTTCAACCTTCAAGCAATCAGATGACAGAGGCATGCGAATAATGGTAGAATCAGCTAACGACCATAAGTCATTCCGATCAATGAGCATTGGACTGAATTGATCACAAAATCGTTGTGTCAGATCAGTACCTGAAACCTCAAGAATAAAAAACTTCATGTTCTACAATTTTATCAGAAATTGACTGTTAGATTTCAAAAATCAAAACTGATAAATATTTATTTTGAAATTAAAAAATAAAATAAAAGAATAGTTATGCACTTTTATTTTATAAAATAAAATACTTCTTAGAAGGAAAAAACACAAAAGTATAGATAACCTCCAAGAAACACAACAAAAATACATACTAAAATAAGCTTATAAACAACCATTAACTAACCACCACAAAAAGCATCAACGGATTTTACTTACAAAAAGATGTTCTTGAAAATTTATTTCCAATTTAGGAATAATTAACAATTCCAATGACTATGTCAATAACCAGTTATTCATTAACCACTGAACATCAAAAACAAATTGAGTGATTAATTAATTCCAAAACTGAAAATAATTTTACCAAGAATTTTTTTTTCATTTTATGTATGTTTCCTAGAAAATAAAGTATAAATTTTGAGGATTATGATGAATTTGGACAGAAGGGTAAGAGAAAGCAAGATATTCTAATAATCATTACTGTTAGTCTTGCACTCTTTCTTTCTTCTGACTCGGCAGTGTTATTGGGCTAATATTGTACTAATTGTACAACTTTACTTGTTTTAAAATTTCAGTAGAAAAGTACACACAATATCGGTGCCCTACTATTCTTAGGGCCACTACTCCCTATCATCTCACATTGTGCAATGTCTGCTAGACATCAACCTAGAATACTTACAGTACAGTGACATAAAATAAGAAACTCTTGCATTAATTTGGTTGAGGAATACACAGTATACCTATCAAAGAAAACATCTTTGCTGATGGGGCATTAGTTGAAGGCGCACCAAGTACCAAACCACGAGGATCAAACATATAAAAGTAACCACCAGAAATGACTGAAAGAAGGTCACATATGGAATAGCAGCAAACCAATCCCAAACCATAGTTAATTGTGTTGCCACGTAATCGCCATGGAGGACGGAGCTGGAAATTACTAAATTCCTCTCGACTCAAACAGGCACATTCAAAGATTGCTACAAGGGCAGGCCCTTGGAATTCACCTGTATAAAGAAATCATGCCGTGTTAATAGCAATTTAGAAAATTTATCCAAAACAGTTGAACACGATATGTTCATTTCACACCAAACAAACAGCATAAACTTTGAAATGCTCACGGCTGCAAACTAATTTCAGGTATTCCATGAGTTCAGCTTGCCAACACTGGCACTCAATGATGTTCAAAATATCTTTGTAAGAAAAGGATGAGCATAAACAAGATTACAAGATGCATAAACAAGATTACAAGATGCATCAAGCACATTAATAACTGTCGCTCTGTTGAAACAAATGCCTCTACATATACCTTAACAGAAATATGCAAATTTGTTAAGTAACTAAAAATTACCTAAATTGTGCTGCAGCAAGGATTGGCGAGGATGTTCCCTCTTATCATAAATCAGGTGTAATCTCTTGGCTTTGCAGCAATCTGCCAACTCAAGAAGGTCAAACAACAAAAACTCATTGTCTCCATACTGGGCCAAAAGTTCATTTACTTTATTGTAGTCCATGCATGGCAGATCTTTAGTCAAATCATCACTGACTAAAGAGAGGCATCGAACTGACTGAACTCCCAGTATGTCTGCCAAATCATTGCTTATAATTGGATGCACAAAATGTCTCCCAATAAGAGAGTTGTTTTCCAGCCAAGGTGCATCATTATATACAAGATCACCTGCTTGCATCAGAACTCCAAAATCATTAGGAATCAACAAGGGACTATCAAAAGGCTCAAAAAGTGGCTTCTCCTGGCAACATTCTGCTATGGCTTCAAGGACACGATGGACAAAATTTAACTGATCAGTAGACAGAGGAACCCCATGCACATCATTCTGCAATCTTTGTAATACATGAAGATAGTCTGAAATACCAAAACTCAATCTAACACCTAACTTTATCAACAAATCTTTATACTCTGACAGTTCAGATGGAACAACAAACAAATAAGGCGTAAATTTTACAGGTGAATCAAATGCAAGTGCATTTGGTAATACAAAATCATCACCAATCCAAACCCATGAAACACCATTCAACCCTGTTTTCAGTTTATTGAAATCATCAGTATTAATATATTCTTGCAATTTTGAATAAAGGCAAGGTATTTCCTTTTGCAACTGAGCATCAAAATCAAGATCCAGCAGTGAATGTATCTTAAGCTGTTGGTAGGACTTAGATAGCTCAAATAACTGTCTTGTTAAAACACCTACATTTGGGCAATCCATCCACCCAAGTTTAGTTTGTAGATATGTTGTGTCACATTCACCATCTAAAATGAACATTGAGGAAGATACCATCCACATCTGTGATTTAGGCCTCACACTAGTGGGAGGTGCTACTACTTGGTTATTGGATTTTAACCATGGAAGTCCCCTAACAGCTGGATCAGGAATTACTGGACACCAAGAGATTAGCTTCAATTCAGACCAAAATTCTTCTTCTACCATATCACAAGTTGAGCTGCTTAAAAATGAATCAATATCAGTTAGGGAGGTCTCATCTTTAGGAAACCCATCATATAGAAAAGCATCATCCATTATGCTGCTACTTCCCAAAGCCACACCACCCTGTTGATCACCATTATTGCTTTCTCTTTTATTTGAGAGCTTAAATGCTAGTGTATCTAAAAGATCCAGTAATTCTCCACCATGCTTGGAGGCATCAGTGTCCCCAGAATCATGCAACAGGCTGACTGATCTAGCACAATCAAGCATACCAGTAAATCCCAGAGTTGTCCTAAGTCCAAGGCAAACTAAAGTATCCAAAATTTCAGGATCTAAGAATTTGTCAGAAGGAAAGAAAACATTC
The DNA here is from genome assembly GCF_000004515.6 of Glycine max. Classification (NCBI taxonomy): domain Eukaryota; kingdom Viridiplantae; phylum Streptophyta; class Magnoliopsida; order Fabales; family Fabaceae; genus Glycine; species Glycine max. The sequence goes on along the minus strand of NC_038256.2, from coordinate 330,770 downwards.
CCATGCAGCATCTTTTTGAGATGAGGAACCCGAGGATCATAAAGCCTGCAATAACATTCAAGTCAGCAATCCAAATGTCAGATTCTAAGCAAGTAAAATACTTAATTGTTGAGAGGGTTTACTGTATGTGTTGTGTGTCTTGGATGATCACTTAGTCTTTATTTATAATAGGCAAATAGAATCACTATTAGAGTATACTTACTCTGTCAAGTGTTTTTACTTTTGTATTTTTGTTTTCTATTATCTGTGAGCTGTCAGTTAACTCATAGTTTGTTATAGCTCTAACCAGAGTGTCTTGGATGACCACTTAGTCTTTATTTATAATAAGCAAATAGAATCACTATTAGAGTATACTTACTCCATCAAGTGTTTTTACTTTGTGTATTTTTGTTTCCTATTATCTGTGAGCTGTCAGTTAACTCATAGTTTGTTATAGCTCTAACCAGTTAGTTTGTAACAGATAGGGCTAGTTTACAGTTAGACTTCAAGTCTCTCTCTATATATAGAGCTGACTCTATTCCTTCTAACCTGCCTTTTCATTTTCTGATCAATGAGAAATCAGAGTTTCCCAAACTCTATTATGGTATCACAGAGTGCTAGGTAGCAATCCACGCCATAGATTTTTTCATTTTTTCTCGATCTTTGATTGTTTTCTTCTTCTTCTTTGCTTCGATCCTAGATCACTTTTTCCCTCCTCCACCACCAGCTTCTGCCGAGCTATGTTGATTTTCGCCGATCTACACAGTAATGGTTACACCTGCTTCCGCTGATGATGGAGGTGGTGATCCTCCACCGAACGGAGTTCTAGTGCCGCCTTATCAGAGTTCGGTCATAACAGAAAAGCTCGGCTTCGTCAATTATCTCTTTTGGAAATCACAGGTTTTGCCTGTGATTTGTGGACACTATCTTCATCACTTCATTGCGAACTTGCAGATTCCGGAGAGGTTTGCAACTCTTGAAGATCGTGACTTTGGTTGTGTCACTCCTGCGTATTGAGGGGACAGGTTTAGAAAAAACAATGGTTAAAGAGGTGGAGATAGGTAAGGGTGTTGGTGAAGCTGGAGAGGAAGGTGAAGAAGAAAACAATTTAGGATAGGAAAACTGCTGTTCATTAAAGAGAACATCTTTGGAGATAAAAATACGACCAGAGGGAGACATACACTTGTACCCTTTAATACTGGTGGAATATCCAAGGAAGACACACTCAGTGGAGCGAAATTCAAGCTTGTGAGAGTGATAAGGATGCAGAAAAGGATAGCAAGCTCTGCCAAAGACTTTAAGGAATGTGTAATCAGGAAAAGTATTGAACAAAACAAAACATCATAAGGTGTGTAAAAATTAAGAGGAGCAGAGGGTAGACGATTAATCAAATAAACTGCAGTAACAAAAGCATGGTCCCAAAAACTTAAAGGAAGGGAAGCATGACTCAGCAAGGATAAACCAAGTTCAACAATGTGTCTGTGTTCAACTACACGGTTTTGGTATTGGATGGGTGTGAGGACAAGAAGCCTATGAAGAATGCCCACTTCATTAAGATAAGGTACGAAACTCTCCTTCCCCCCCACCCCCCAAAAAAAATAAAAATTTGAAGAGCCTTAATATGCCTATCAAATTGCAATTCAACCATTGATTTAAACTGTTTGAATACAATAAAGGCATCATATTTACTTTTATGCCAGCTTAGCTTTTGGGTCCATATGTGAGTATTGTACTTGGTTAAGTGAAGTTAGTTAGTCAGCTGGCAACTAACTGATTAGAAGCTTGCTGTGTAAGCCTTAGAAACTTGCTCTACAAGTCTGTGTTACTTGCTCTGCAAGTCTCACAGGTTTATATTTTTTTTTTTTTGATCAGCCAAAATAAGTATATATATATTAGCAAAGTACCAGAGGTACTAGAATTACAAGCTAAGATTCTAGTCTAGTTCAGCACCATAACAATTTGGTTGCAGACCAGAATAAGTTTCATATTATAAGACTAATACAATTATTGAACCTAGATTCAAATCCTCATCTGCGGAAGAATCCTTCAGATAGATTTGATGACCACTGATTATAATGGGTTGTGAAATCCTTCTCAAAATTTTTGAGCCAAGTCCATAACAGAAATACTGCATCATCCACCACTTTATTTGCGTTGAAGGCAGAATTGGAGAAAACTATACTATTTCTGTGCTTCCAAATAGTCCATGTCAATGCTAGCCACCACCCCTTCCATCTGTCCAGCTGTATTCCTTCAAATGCTCCATATATGTGCTGAAGAAAATGATGTCTTGGGTGATGTGGAAAGACACCCACCAGATTTACCCAGGACAGCATTTCACACCATATAGGAAACACTTTGCTGCAGTGAAAAAACAAGTGACCTGCACTCTCCTCTATTGTTCTGCAGAAAGGGCACATAAAATCTTGTAGCTCCACATGCTTTCTCCTCAAATTGTCTCTTGTCGGTAACCTATCTTTGAGTAACCTCCATGCAAACACAGTTACTTTAGATGGAACCTTCACCTTCCATAGCTCCTTGAACTCTCCGTCCTGGTCCTCCTGTAATAAGTCCTCTCTAAGCACATTGTAGGCACTCCTAACCGTATATTGGCCACTAGAATCTGCCACCCAAACCCACTGGTCAGCCCTGTGGGACCGAATTCTGTTCCCCTCAAGTTCTTGTAGAAATGATACTGCCATATCTATCTCATTGTCGAACAACGGTCTCCGCCATTTGAAGTCCCATTCCCACCCTGACTCTTTGAATTCTCCCATTTGCTGAATGAAATAATTTTGCTGAACAGATATACTATAGAGCCTAGGGTATTTCTCTAGTAATCTGTTATCTTCCCCTATCCAAGTGTCCTCCCAAAATTTAAATTTATCCCCACGTCCAACCTTCCGCGCTATCGAATTATTTAGCAATTGACCCTGTTGAGGATGCTGATCTACAATCTTCAAGTCCCTCCACCATGTAGATTCATTATTGGCTGACCTTGCTTCACTCAAATTCCTCCACCCGCCATACTTTGACTCTATTACCTTGACCCACAACTCCCCCTGATTCTGAAAAAGCTTCCATTTCCATTTTCCCAACAAAGATAAATTAAACGAGCTAATATCTTTGACCCCCAAACCTCCATCTTCTTTTGGCAAGCACACCGTTTCCCAACGGATCCAAGCTATTTTGTTTTGCTCCGACACTCCCCCCCATAGAAAATTCCTCTGCAACCTTGTTAACTTGTTCACCACTTTTTTGGGCACCCTGAAAAATGAGAAAAAATAAATAGGAATAGATGTTAGCACTGAATTTATTAGAGTCACTCTCCCCCCAAATGACAGGTGTCTTTGTTTCCATCTCACTAGTTTTCTCTCGCATTTAGTAATAATAGGGTCCCATGTCTGACATCTTCGCGGATTGGCCCCAATGGGTAGACCAAGATAGTTGAAAGGAAAAGACATCAAGCTACAATGGAGGTAATTGGCTGCATCGCTTATCCATAAGTCTGACACTCCAAAAGCCCCACAGCTACTCTTAGCAAAATTGATTTTTAAGCCCGAAGCAAGCTCAAAAGCCCTCAAGATGGCTTTAATAGTTCTAACATTCTCCATAGATGCCTCCCCAAAGAATATTGTATCGTCCGCATACTGGAGGAGGCTAATCTCCACTTTGTTTGTTCCCACTAAGAATCCCCTGTATAACCTCTTCTCTATCGCTTTGGACAGCAATCCATTAAGACCTTCCGCAACAATGTTAAATAGTAGAGGTGACAATGGATCTCCCTGTCTAAGTCCTCTTTGGGGTGAGAACTCAGATGAAGGACTACCATTGACCAAGACCGAGACCGATGCTGATTTTAGACATCCAACTATCCATTGGATCCATTTGGTGCAAAAACCCATTCTTGTCATCATATAAGTCAAAAACTCCCAAGACACAGAGTCGTACGCCTTCTCATAATCTACCTTGAAAATAAAGCAAGGCTTTTGACCTCTTTTGGCTTCTTCAACCACCTCATTTGCAATCATCACGCTATGAAGCATATGTCTACCTTGAATGAATGCTGACTGTCTTTCATTAATGATGAGATGCATAACCTTCTTCAACCTGTTAGTCAGAACCTTGGCAAGTATCTTATATGTACACCCTATCAATGAAATTGGTCTATAATCATTCAGCACTTGGGGATCCACTAGCTTCGGAATTAGGGCTATAAAAGATGCGTTCAATCCCCTCGGAAAAACTCCATTAACATAAAACTCATCAAAAAATCTTAGGAAGTCTGTTTTGATGATATCCCAAAATTGTTTGATGAATTTAAAATTAATTCCGTCCGGGCCCGGGCTTTTATCACTTCCGCAGCTCCATACTGCTCTTTTGATCTCATCCTCCTTAAAACGCTCCACCAACATGTCATTTTGCTGTATGTCAATGGACTGAAAGCAAATACCATCTAACGTTGGTCTTGCTTGTACATTTTCATGGAAATGCTGTAAGAAAAACCTCCTGATTTCCTCTTTAACTATTGCTGGCTCATCCTTCCACAATCCATCAATCATCACTCCATTCAAACAATTAGCTCTACGCCTGGAATTGATCATCAGATGAAAATATCTGGAGTTACAATCACCCTCCTTAATCCACTTGGATCTCGCCTTTTGTCTCAATAAGGACTCATGTGCTTGAGCTGCCTCCCATAACGCCTGTTGGAGCTGCTTCCTGACTATCAATTCATTATGATCTAACTGTCTGTCATCTGATTCTTCTTCCAACTTATTCAAGTCATCTTCGATCTTCTTGTATTTCTTGAAAGTATTCCCAAATTGTTCTCTGTTCCATACCTTGATCTTATCTTTGAGGGTTTTAATTTTCTGTTTTAGCACATATCCCCCCCACCCACTCAGATGATTAGATGTCCAGCTATCTTGTACCAATTTCTTGAAAGAATTGTCTGAAAGCCAACAATCTAGTATTCTAAACGGCTTTGGCCCCCAATCGACACTCTTAGATGTAAGCAGAACAGGACAATGATCCGAGAAGTTCCTATGCAACGTGTGTTGGAAGGACCCGGGCCATTTAGAAATCCATTCAGGGGAGACGAAAATTCTGTCCAGCTTGCTCTTAGTAGTACCATTCGGTTTGAACCATGTAAATCCCTTTCCCACCCATGGCACTTCTTCAACCTCCAACTCCGCAATCCAATCATTAAACTCCCTTATACTTCCACCCATCATCCCCCTTTGACATGTACCCATTCTTTCTGCAGGTGACCTGATATTATTAAAATCCCCTAAAATGCACCAATATCCTCCAGGGTTTTGATCTTTCAGTTGCTACACACTGTCCCACAGCACCCTTTTATTTTGGAGATTGCACGGTGAGTAGATGTTAATAATGTGCACTGGTTGTGTCTCCTGGTGCCACTTCCCAATCAGCATTATGAATCCAGCTCCGGTATATCTGCTTTCTACCTTGAAAGATCTCTCACTCCAAATACAAATAATTCCTCCTGCTGCATTAGATGAGGGGCATGATTCCCAGCTGATTTCTGCATCCCCCCATAGTGCTTGGCACATTGACTTCTCAACAATCTCCTTTTTGGTTTCTTGTAAACATAACATATCAACATGATGCTCATTGACCAACCTCCGGATTGCTAGCCATTTAACCCCCCTTCCAAGCCCTCTTACATTATAAGAAATAATATTCATTGAGTCCGCATCTTGCTTCCCAATCTAACTGCCTCGATGTTATCTCTTTTTTCCATTTCCACTATCTGCTGAACATAGTTCCTCTGTGGCATTTTAGTAGTCACCCCCAATTCTGTGGCCAAGCTCCAAATCTGTTCTGCGTGTTGATTAAGATTTCCTGTATGATTTTCTTCCTCTAAATCTTGATCTTGGTTTCCTGCATGATTTTCTTCCTCTGGCCTTACTTGTGTTAATAGCTGGGCTTCCTGCACTCTATTATTGCTTTGAACTTCTGCTTCCTTTTTATTTTTCTCCTGCTGTTTTGGATGTGGGTGCGTTTCTGCTGGGTTTATGACTGCCCGAGGTTTATATAAACTACAGTGTAACTGAAAACATTTGGGAATAATATTAGAATTCACAGTTTCACAAATTTTTACTCTCTCTCCGTTTATCTCTTTCTGATTTCGTACCAGAGCAAGTTTCTAAGGCTTACACAGCATGCTTCTAATCAGTTAGTTGCCAGCTGTCTTTGACAGCTGGATAACTAACTTCCACACTCTAACTTCATTTCACCGCGTACATTACTCACATAGTCCACAAGTAATTATAAGCAAAGGGGAATACCAGCAATTCTGGTGGTAAAAAAATAGAATTGTTTCTTAGAACAGCTTCTGGGCAGAGTAGATCTTTGACAGTGAGAAATGAGAAAGTCACATAACGAAAGTCAGCAAGGAAAAAGAAGCTAGTGCAATTTGAAAACATTTATCAATGATCACATATAAATGTATACCAAATATATATGCCAGATAAGTGACAGCAGAAAATAATCCTGAAATGGAAAAATGCAACTCAACCATAAAACAGTCTTTTTTTTTTTTTTTTGATCAGCAAAGATAAAATATATATATATATATATATATATATATATATATATAATAAAGAAGTACCAGAGGTACTTATTACAGTATAAGTCACCATAGTTATTTGCATTTGTTATTAATACTAAATGTACTTCTTACTCTTTCGTACGGAGAGAGAATGAGAGAGAAACCGAGAGAGAGAAAGAGAGAGAAACTGAGTGAGGTAATCACAGACAAACAGAGAGAGAGAGAAAGGAGACAGAGAGAGAATGAGAGACAGAGGGGGAGCGTTTGATCAACACAGTGAGACACATAGGGCGCAACCGCGGGAGACACTTAGAGAGAGGACGACGAGGATGTGCAAGGAGTTGGAGCAAGGTGCGTGGAAGGTACAGCAAGGAACAATTGCGTAACAGAGATGGAAGGAGAAGCAGCAGAGTAGTGGAATATGATCACCATAGAAATGTGGCAGTGAAGTGGAATACTGAACACGAGGATAACACCGACTATACTACCAACCATGGAGAATGGGTGAAGGTATCTCACAGGAGAAGTAGGAAAGGGTCGGAGATTGGAGGTCGACAAACTACGAGGGGAGATCAAAAGCCAGAGAGATATATGACGTGGAGAGACAAGGAACATGTCACGACGTTCTACTTTTCAAGATTCCCGGAGGAGATAAGGGAGAGTGATCTGTGGAAGCTTTTCCAGAAATGGGGTAGAGTGAGGGAAGTTTTTATTCCCAGATATAGAAACAAGGTGGGGCACAGGTTCGGCTTCGTCAGGTTCATAGAAGTGGTGGACGAGAGGAGGCTGGAACGACAACTGGACAACAATATTTTCATTGGCGGAATGAAACTGTTTGTCAACAGTCCAAAGTTCGACAGGGGAAAGATGTTTCAAACAAACCTATATGAAGAAGACATCCAGAAAGAGGGGAAATCCCAGGTGAAGCTCACAGGGAAGCAGCACGCTTATAAGAATGAACCAGGCTTTGGCCGTAGACAACGATCCTACGCGGAGGTGGCTAAGGAAGCGACAACGGGGGAAGGAAGTTCTTATATGGTGATAGGAGACGCTCAAGATATTAAAGGGGATAGACAGAGAAAGATGGTTTTAAGCCCAACCAGAGAGGACAAAGAATGGCTTCAAAGGGCATGGGTCGGAAGATTGAAGAATAGAGGTATGTTCGAAAGATTGGAGGAGGAGTTAAAATGGACGTTTGAACATGAAGTTCAACCATGTTACTGGGTGGATGACTGGGTGATTCTTCCATACCTGGATGACATTAAGGCGAAACATATGATCAACGAGGAGAGGAAGCACGGATCTTCACCTATATCGGAGCTCTAGAAATGGTCACCGGACATTAAACCTGACCACAGACTCACCTGGGTCCTGCTATGGGGCTTACCGCCGGTTGTGTGGAAACCGGAGTACATGGCGACGGCCTTGACAGATATTGGTGAGATGGTGGAGGTTGACGCATATGTGGAGGACCGGAAAAGGATGGACGTTGCTAGAATCCTCGTGCGAACCAAACGGGGTCTGGGTTTTCAGGAGAACGTGCGGGCTACCATCGAAGGGGAGGATTTTGATCTCAAGGTGGTGGAGGACCTGAGCAGGATAGGGGAGCCTCCGAAGTGTTGTCGGAATAATAGCTGGTTCCCACCATCCCCTCTTTCGACTCTGCCAAACACTCCTTGTTTTGTCGGTGACGGCTCCGATGACTTAGACGGTGGTGCCGAAGACGTGAACGGAGGGCCTTCCAATCTTTGGGAGGATATCCGTCAATCTCAAGCTCGCTGTGACCACTGGGTACAAGCCCTCGGTCACTCCACTTTGGACCGGTCCGATAGCATTTCGGAGGACGTGGACCAATCAATGGTGAACAAGGGAGAGAACCTCGTTGGCACTTGTTCTGGTGCAGATTTCGAACCCCACAGCGGTCGGCTTACCCAGAGTGGTAATGGTCTTCTTACAAGGGATGAAAGGCAAAAAATGGCTTGCATGCAGATAGAAAAGTCAGCAGAGAAAAAGATATATGCAGACGAGAGGCAGAAGGGTCAGTTTCCTAACGAAAATATGGAAAGCTTAGACATAGACCCAGTGGGGGGCAAGAAGATGGTTTGTTCTTTGGAGGAGGCTCAAGAGACTGGGTATGACAGGTCTGCAAAAAACAAAGGCGTGGTCAACGCTTATTCTGGTTTACATGTTTCAAAGGAAGATGTAGGAGTTTTGGGCCAGAAGCAAATAGGCCCAAGTATATCTGCCACAAAGGTCTATGTTAGAAGAAAGGTGGTGTCGCCTAGTAAAAGCAAGGATTGTTCCCTTCATGGTCCAGAGGCTGATACAGGGCCAGTTACAAATATAGACAATACGTTGTCAAACAATGAAGAGTTATTAGAAAGGCAGTGTGCTTTAGTAAAGGTTTTGGGCCTGAACCACGGTGATGATGATATGAAGTTAAAGGAGAGTATGCTGGACATGGACATCAGAGACAATAAGATGGCAGCCAAGATGGGTATTCATAAACGGCAGATATGATTATTTTATCTTACAACTCAAGAGGTATGGGGAGGGGGTGTAAATGGGCAGCCATTAGACGGATCATTTCAAAATTTAAGGTGGATATTGCGTGTTTTCAAGAAACTAAAAAAGAGAGGTTTACTAAGGTTATTTGTCAGTCCCTTTGGGGGGATGCAGATGTTTCATGGGACTTTGTTCCTTCAACTCAAGCTGCTGGTGGGTTACTGTGCTTATGGAACAATTCTCTCTTTGAGGTGGAAAGGAGGGTGAAAGACAGCAATTTCCTGATGCTTGAAGGAACTTGGCTTCATAACAATCAGAAGATATTTCTTGTTAATATTTATGCACCCTGCGATTCTGTTGGGAAGAGAGCCCTTTGGGATAACCTGAAACAGCTTAAAGCCTCTAATCCTCCTGGAGTTTGGTGTTTTTTGGGAGACTTTAATAGCATTCGAAGTCAGCAAGAAAGACTTAGTTCTTCCCAAAGTGTTCCAGATCACATGGGTATTTCAGATTTTAACCAATGGATCCAGGATATGGAGATTCAGGAGGTTAAGAGTGCTGGGAGTACCTTCACATGGATCAGACCCAATGGTAGTGTGAAGAGTAGGCTTGATAGGTTCCTGGTTTCTGACCAGTGGTTATCTACCTGGCCTGATAGCTGCCAACATGTCCTTCCAAGGGACCTTTCTGATCACTGCCCAACTATTCTGCAGACCAAGATGGTGGATTGGGGTCCTAAGCCATTTAAGGTTGCTGATTGGTGGATTAATCAGAAAGGGTATCATAAACTAGTGAAGGAGACTTGGTGTAATGCTCAGCAGGGGGGTTGGGGGGGTATTGTGTTAAAAAACAAGCTGAGGCATCTAAAGGAGGTCATTAGGCAGTGGAGTAAAGAATATGGTTTCATTAATGATAAAGGAATTCAGAAAATCCAGCAAAAGCTCAATGAAGTGGAAGACATTGCTTCCTTTAGAAATCTATCCGAGGAAGATATCAGGAACAGGAGAGAGTTACAACAGCAACTGTGGGAGGCCTCAAATGCTTTTGAATCCCTCTTAAGACAGAAATCTAGAGAAAAATGGTTGAAACAAGGGGACTGCAATTCTGCTTATTTCCATAAAGCCATAAATTTCAGAAGAAATTATAATAGTATGCAAGGAATTCTCATTGGTGATGTATGGGTTCAGGATCCTATTGTAGTCAAGAATGAAGCTGTGAGTTTTTTCCAAAATAGATTCTCTGAAATGCATAAGTTCAGGCCTACCCTTGATGGAGTTCAATTTCCATCTATCAATCAGAGGCAGAGGGATATTCTGTCTGCTCCTTTCTCAGACCAGGAAATCAAAGAGGCAGTGTGGAGTTGTGGGGGGGAAAAATGCCCTGGACCGGACGGATTTAATTTCAATTTCTTAAAAGAATTTTGGGAGGTGGTAAAAGCTGACTTCAGCAGATTCGTAAATGAGTTTCATGTACATGGCTGCTTCCCTAGGGGCAGCAATGCTTCTTTCCTAGCTCTAATTCCCAAAATTCATCACCCTCAGTCTTTTGATGATTACAGACCAATTTCCTTGATTGGTTGTATGTACAAGGTCATAGCCAAGTTGCTAGCAAATAGATTGAGGCTTGTTATATCTGCTCTCATTGATGAGAGACAGACAGCTTTTATTAAAGATCGACACATCCTGCATGGGGTTTTAATCCTTAATGAGGTGATAGAGGAAGCTTGCAGATATAGGAAGCCAGTGATGATCTTCAAGGTGGACTTCGAAAAAGCTTACGATTCAGTCTCATGGTCGTTTCTAGACTATATGTTGCAGAGAATGGGTTTCTGCTCAAAGTGGAGACAATGGATTTCTGCTTGTCTCACAACAGCAACCATATCAGTCTTAGTTAATGGCAGTCCCACAAAGGAGTTTGTCCCTTCCAGGGGCTTGAGGCAAGGAGATCCTTTAGCTCCTTTGCTTTTCAACATAATAGGAGAAGGCATCACAGGTTTGATGCGGGAGGCAGTGCAGAAAAATCTGTATAGAAGCTACTTGGTTGGAAAGAAAAAGGAGCCCATTAATATTTTACAATATGCTGATGACACGGTTTTTGTGGGAGAAGCTCATTGGGAGAATGTTCTAGTTTTGAAGGCCATGCTGAGAGCCTTTGAGTTGGCTTCTGGGTTAAAGATCAATTATGCCAAAAGTCAGTTTGGGATATTTGGAGGGATGGTTAGCTGGACAAATGAGGCAGCTCAGCTTCTGAACTGCAGGCAATTAGAAACCCCTTTCGCTTATCTAGGTATTCCAATTGGGGCTAAACCATCAAGTGCACTGGTATGGGAGCCTCTGATCAACAAATGTCAATCAAAGCTATCCAAATGGGCCCAAAAGAACATATCTATGGCAGGGAAGGTGACCCTTATAAATTCTGTTCTCAACGCATTACCAATTTATCTGCTTTCTTTCTTCAAGATACCTCAAAAGGTGGTTCATAGATTGGTGACTCTCCAAAGGAATTTTCTGTGGGGTGGAGATATGGAGCATAAGAAAATACCGTGGGTCAAATGGGAAGAGGTCTGTCTTCCTAAGGCTGAGGGGGGACTAGGGATTAAGGATATTGCTAAATTCAATGAAGCTCTGCTGGGCAAATGGATTTGGGCTTTGGCTTCTGACCAGCAACAGCTATGGGCCAGAATTATTAATTCCAAATACGGTGGATGGAAAGAGTTCCAGCTTGGAAGAGAAAAAAGAGGTTTTTCCAACTGGTGGAAAGATCTGAGAAAGATTTATCACCAGTCTCAGCACAGCACATTTCATCAAAATATGGTTTGGAAGATAGGTTGTGGTGATAGAATTAATTTCTGGACTGACAGATGGGTAGGGGAAAGCACTCTCAATCAGCAATATAATCAACTTTTCAACATAAGCAGTCAGCAACACAGCCTTATTTCCATGATGGGTAATTTCGATTAGAATAATTGGAGATGGGATTTGAAGTGGAGGAGAAATCTATTTGATCATGAACTTGATTTGCCAGTGAGTTTTATGGAAGACATCACTTCCATATGCATTCAGAGACATGTAAAGGATATTATTGTGTGGAAAGCTGAATCTAATGGAGTTTACTCCACCAAGTCAGCTTACAGTCTAATGTTGAAGTCAAATGATTCTGGTTCACAAGCAGGCATTTCCAAGTTAATATGGAACCTGAACATACCCCCAAGGGCAGCAATTTTCATGTGGAGACTTCTTAAAGACAGGCTCCCCACTAAAAGGAATCTTTTAAGGAGAAATGTGGATATTCAAGATGCTGTGTGCCCTCTATGTGGCCAAGGGCAGGAGGATGTGGGGCATCTCTTTTTTAATTGTGAAAGGACAACAAAGCTGTGGTGGGAATCAATGGGATGGATCAAGGCTGTAGGATCTCTTTCCGCCTCCCCATTAAATCATTTTGCTCAATTTTGTGATGGTTTTGGGGCAAACATAAATCAGAGTAGATGGAGGGCTTGGTGGGTTGCCCTAACTAGTACTATATGGCAACACAGGAATCTTTTGATTTTTCAAGAAAAACCTTTTGATCCATATAAAGTCATGGATGAGGCCTTGTACCTTCTTTGGTCTTGGTGTAAATCTAAAGAGAAAGGCTTCGATATTAGTTTTAACCACTGGTCTTCCAATATATCGGAATCCTTTGGTTAACCTAAGTCGGCTTGCCTTTTTATTGGGTTAGCATGGGGTTTTTTTTTGGAGGGCAGCACCAGGGGTGCTTGTATATCTGTTTTTCAGTACCACTTGTACTACTTTGATCAGATTATTAATAATATATATATTTTGTGCCTTCCAAAAAAAAAAAACAGTATAAGTCACCATAAAAATGGTTCCTCAATCAGGCAGCATAAGTCTGATTGGGAACCAAAATATGGGAAGAAAAGTATACATATGTTTTGATCCCAAATCTATCCCCTACTACTGCAAAACAGTCTTGTAATAGGACAGTAAACAAACTCCATTCATTCAGAAACAAACTCTGCAGATATGCAAGATGTTTCCTACCATTTTTTTTAATGTCAATACCTATAATGTAATAAAAATATTCAAGTTATTTAAATGACTTTAAATATCCATATTTGTCAACCCATTAAAAAAATAAAGTTGAGGAAACATTACGAGCAAAATATATTTGTTTTGCTTTCTTTGTTGGAAGAATTTAAATTCCTAATTTTAAGAAACTAGAACATGTTACATTGCAGAATTGCAATTAATGTTGTTCTTCCTAGTACAAAACCCATACTGGTACTGAGCATTTAGAAGCAAAATCACAGAAAGGGCCTTTTTGATACAATAAAGGAAGATATCTTATTGAGAGAGTTATTGAATTTTCTTTAAAAAAAAGGGGGGGGGGGGGATATTACCTAGATGGTTGTTGCCAAGATCCATTGCCTGCCAGAACAAATCGTGCAGAAGAGAATGAAGATTTGAGAGAGAGATCCTGTTTAATCAAATGCTGTACGTCATGCAGAATTGCTGAAACAACTTCTTGCTTTGAAAGGAACTCTGACATGTGATTGAAAATGTGATCTTTATAGAATTCCACTTTAGTTGGTTCTTTCATCCCTAAATACCTTTTCATAATGACCCGTTCCATTTCCGATTCAGTTCTTATGAACTTATCATTTAAAAGATCTTCACAAACACCAGTAGGACCAAGCCATTTAATAGGATTACTCAAACTTACTAGTTTTCTGCTTTTGTACGACTCAAAAATTGGAAGGTGTCTGATGATTTCAATATTAGTGTCATCAATTTGCTCTTCAGAGAACCATTTTGACTGGAGAATAAAACTTCTGAGTTCATGAAGCTCTCCTTCAGATACATCTGTTAAGATCCCATCAATCTTCTGTGGTTCCCCAGCAATAGCCAGAAACACATTTAATACACCTCTTGCTGTTACCGGCTGCACAAAGTATTCCAATTTAGGGTGATCTAATAACAGGTCATGTCTCAAGAATAAACATCCAACCTTCAATAACAAGGAAGACATCTTCTCACTCCATCCATCATTTCTTATCACATTTAAATTTTGTGTTAACTGCATCAGGCAGTCATCACCAACAGGCAATATAGGCCACTTAGAAAACATCAAAAGATCATCACAATATGATTTCAGATAGTTCCACAGTAGTTGCAACCATTCTACACTTGGTTGGCCATGAATACCAGGAGTCCAACTTACCTGTCGAGCATGTTGCCACTCTACAGGAAGTAATTTCACAAGAAGTTTCTCAAGCAACTGGCATGACAAGAAAGAAATGTTTGTGCCATCTGTTTGTGCAATGTAACAAAGTTTTCTATGAACTTCTTCTGGAATAGCACAATCAACAAGTTGATGAGGAATGGAATCTTTCAGAAGGCCATATTCATCACCACGTGCAATGTAAACTCTTTCTCCAACCCCCTTCATATCAACTGATGTAAAGGAACCATCAGCAACTGGTAACAAAGGCAAGCCACATAGGGTATCAAACTGCATGGATTCTTGTAAGTCATGTAAGCAATATTCAAGAGTCAGAATCATTGCATTTCTGTCCTGGAATTCACGCTTCCTTCTGATTAACAAAGTCCTTAACAGCCTAGGTGTCAGAAAATGCAATGATGGACAGATTTCCATAAACCTTTCTAAAAGTGACTGTGGAAGTGTAATAACTGGTAGAGAAGCCCTAGACAACGCTTTTATAAGCTCAGCTGCCTTGGGAAAAGTAAAATCAGGAAATATAGCATGTTTGGATGAAATCCACTGACCTCCTCTAGCTTCAGTATATAATACACGGAGATTAAATTCAGCAACAAATTGATAGAGTTTCCGTACTGCTGATGCCCAAGGTTCTAACCCTAATGATGTTGGCCATAACGAGAAGAACAAATTGCAAGGGCCAATCTCTGATGCTATCTTCTCAAGCAAATGACCATATGCAGGGGCAACAACATTTTCGAGGAGGTAAATATTCCAGTCTGAGCGCTTTCTTCCACCTCCAGCCATATCAGAACCAAACCAGATATCCCTGCGATTTGATGATAATTCAAAGTATGCATTTACATGAGCAGGAAGACCAGTACTGATTGGTAAAGGTAAAAAGCAGAACGCACGACCTTCAAAATTTTCCAGTGGATATGTAGGCAAACTAACACTTTTAAACAGATCAGGAGAAACCATGCAATCATCCTCCACCTCTGAACTTTCAACCAGGTCCCCATCAAGCTTGACAGAATTCAAATATGCAGCAACACATGCCCAAGGAACAAAATTGTAACAGTTACTATTGGCTGTTTCAGATGTTCTCTTTTGAGCATTTCCATCACCTAAACACTCTGTGGTTATCCAATAGTGTGAATTACGACTAGATGTGCTTTGCTCTGTAATTAGGATCTTCTGGAATTTATAAGGCAAATCTCTGCCAATGGATAGGCTTAGTTTCTTCAGAAACTGAACTCTATTCATTCCGACATGTCTACTTTCCTTCAAAAAGTTGAACATGTCCTGGGCTTCAGTGGATCCAATTTCAGGCTCACCAATACAGGTTCTATGTACACGGTGCAGTAGGCGCATTTCTTGCCCTGTTCCTTCCTTCACAAAAATAGAGATAGATTTCACATTACGCAGGAAAAGTAATGTTTCAGAAACAACCTCAGAAAAAGCAGCCAAGAGAGATCTGACATCTTCAGGTGTATAGGCTTCCTTTTTAATTTGGCTCCGGGAGGCAAGACCTGCAGTTCTAAGAGGGAATCGGAATAGCGTTCCAGGAAAAGGGTGTTGCAAATCACAGCCAAAATGTAGCAATGGAGAAAATTGGTCAGGAAATTGCTCCAAAATCTGTTGTCCCACAAACTTAATTCGTAAACCAGGGTGTGAAGGAGAAATCCCAGGCAAATTACTGGCATGAGGGTCAAACATTACAACATTTTCTCCAGAAACAAACATAGGGATGTCTGTAAAGTGATAGACACAATTAAATCCTAGTCCAAATCTTCCAATTGCAAAAGCCTTCTCAAGTTTACTTTCTTGACCAATACGAGAAATTGCATAAAGATCTTGGGGACTAAAAACTGAGTCATTGAAACAGTATAGAGCAGGACCTTGCCAATCAGCCATTTCAGGAGAAAGAACAGAAGAAGTCCCATAGTGAGATTTATCCAAAAGAAACATTACTTCAGAAGCTCCTGCATCTTCTGCATTTTGTACCATCTCAAACAGAGTACCAGGTCCATCAGCATACATTTCAAGTATATGCTTAAGCCTTGTAGTCAAAGCCTCGTGCTGCCCAAAAGCCTCAGCAGCACCAGACAGGCCAAAATTCATTGAATCTGAACTCTCAGCCAGCATCATCCGGCGAAGAGAACAGACTCCCAGCTTTTCTGCTACATCATTAGAAATGTTTCCGTGCACAAATTTTTGAACTGTTCTCTTTGCATTCAAAGCCACAGTTGGTGCATTGCCAAATGAGCCATTAGGATCATCTGAGCCAAGCAACCAAGGGGCATCATTATAAACCAAGTCACCAGCAAGAAATAATCTACCAGACACATCTGGCAGATAGAGCTGGACTGGTTCATGATGATAAACTTCAGCTAGATGATGCACTATTAGCGTGACAACCCTAATCTCCTGTGTGTCAAGAGGGGATGATCCTTTTCTAACTGCCATCCTACAAAGAATATGAGCATAATCAGCAGGTTGCAAGAATTCACGGATACCAAGTTCTAGAAACATTTTTTTGAAAACTGCCAAGTCAACTGGGATAACTCGAATGTATGGAGCCAAATGAAGAGGGCCATCAAGGACAACCTCATCAGAAGTTGCAAATCCATCCCCCACCCAAATCCATCGACATCCTTCAAGAACAGCTTTTACAATCTCAATCTCATCTGAAGCCATCATTCCACTCAGTATTGAGTATATCCTTGGCATTGCCATGGCTAATTCCTGCCTAAGAACTTGATCAGACACAATCTCATTGTTTTTTCCAAGCTCCAGTAACTGTGCAGCAATTACACCTCCTCCTGGTGGAGACATCCATCCCAGGCCATACAATAAGGCTGTTGAAGAGCATTCACCATCCAGTATCCGCATGCTAGCTGAGACAAGCCACAAATCATTCAGTGGCCTTACAAGTTTTGGAGGAGCAACCATTGATGACACAACTGGCCATGGTAATGACTGAAAAGGAGTAGAGACTAAAACTGGGCACCAGGAAACCAGCCGTAGATCATTCCAGAATTTTTCAAGATCAGATTTTGTGTTGCAAGACCTAAAAGCAGTTGTTGCTCGTGACAACATTCGGTTAACTGCTCCTTTATTATCAATAACTTGATCAGGAAGCCACTTCAATGCATTAACTTCAAGGTAAGAGAAAAGCACTCTCCCTCTTAAATATGCTTTTTGTTGATCCTCGTGTATCAAACGCTCTATGCATCGAGCACATTCTAAAACAGTGTTGGGAGAGACAGAAGTTCTGAGTCCCAGGCCTCGCAGAATATTAAGTATTTCAGATTCTCGAAAAGCACCAGCAGGGAAACTATCTGAGTCTTCTAGTAATGCATATAGTTCTTCATTACTAGGATCATATAAAACTGAAGGACACTTAAGAGCACCAATGAACGTCGGGATGAATTTCAAATTTCTCAATGAGTCCTTGATAGATATGTCTTCAAGAGACAAAAGTGGCAAATTTTGTAGAACTGATAACATTATGCTATCACGAACATCAGCTTGCAAATCACCAACTCTATTAAAAACATGTTGCTTGTAAAACTGTGCTTTTCCCATTCTCTCAACTCCATAATATCTTGACAAAATATCGCCTTCTATAGTTGAGGATCTGACCATGAATTCTATGCCCACCAGAATAATTTCCGGCACATCTAATGGTGGTAAGTACTTTCGAGGATTTTCTAAGTCAGAGAATTGGTAATCTTGAGCAGAGTCTCTTCCATAGACTTGAAATATAGGTAATCTCTTGCAAAGCCTTATGACAAATTCATCCATAGAGCGTCCAACATACCATTTAGGGTCAAGAAGGAATCTCCGGAGCTCATTTCGTTCTTCAGTTACTAGACTATCAAATGAAGCATGCATAACAACTGGACCTGAAACTGCATTAAATATTGATTCCAGAACAGCACCTGCACTGCCATCACATACATAATTAGATATATCCGGATGTTCAACTACATATTTCGGACTCAATATATTACATCCAACTTTAACAAGGATATCCTGTACTGTATCAGAGAGATTGCTTCCATTGATCATTTTCAATTGTCTGGAAGGTCTTAACAGATGCCCAGATGTGGAAGGTAAAATTGGCCATTCACTAAATAGTGGTAATATTTCAGTCTGCTTTCCTAGATATTGCCAGAATAGCAGAAACCATGATGACGTTGGCTTTTGACAAGATTCAGGGTCCCAGAACACTTTACTCCTATATTTCCAGTCAGCTGACATAAATGCAGGGAATAGCTGAGCAAAATGGTGAATACTACAAAGAATAACATTGGTCTTTGAGGACATCGCAATACCAGTGAGTCTGTTCAATATATTGGGAGGAATGTTCTGATCAATTACTCTATCAGAAACTGGCTGCATCAGCTTATATTCAAATTCATCACAAATGAAATAAGAGACTCCTTTTGATGCTTCTGAAAAAGATGCAAAATTGCCATTTGCTAAAGGAAGTAAAGGCAGATCATAAGCCTCTTTACCAACGTCATCATCAACCAAGTCCTCTAGGCAATATTCCAGCAATAGAAGCTTGTATTGTCTGCTCAAATAATTGAACATTCCACACTCCCTAAGAAATTGACGTACTGTACCAGAAGTAACCACCTTGCATGAACTATATTGTAAAAGCATGTCAAACAATGAATTAGGCAAATGCACAACTGGCATTCCCAGTTGCATCAGAGCCAAACCAAGGTCTTCACTTTTGGTGAATTTTTCATCATGAAGAAAGGCTTCACTTGGTGATACCCATCTTCCTCCATTGTAATTAGAATACATAACTGGAGCATTACCAATGTTTTTGTATATTTGTTGAACCAAAATATTCCATGGCTCTTCAAATGAACCAATAGGCCACAAAGAGTAGTAAATGTCTGTTGGCCCTAGCAATTCTTTTATACCAAGTAGCATATGCATAAAAGCAGGAGCTACAAGATCTTCCAGAAGAAGCCTATTCCAGGTAGAACGAACTTTTCCACTTCTGTCCATATCATCCCCATACCAGATGCCACGACGATTTGATGAGACCTCAAAGAATCCATTGACTTGTACACTAAGGCCAGTTCTAACAGGTAATGGAAGAAAACAGAATGCCTGACCAGTCCTAAGAATATTATTCTGCAAAAACCATACGTGGCAATATGAGGAATGGACCATTAATATTTATATATATAAACAAAGAAGATCTCCAAAAGAGCATGTGGAAATTTTAATGTACACTGTATTTATCCTTCAATAAAAAAGGGTCAAAAATTGTGTCATCTTTTATATAATAAGTTGGATGCAAGAGAAAGAGTGGTAACTTAGTGGATTTACTATTGTTTCATTTTATTTCCTTTTATCTTTTCATTAACTTGTTATGGATGATTAAGACTAAAAAAGGCTTTTAACCAAAATGTCGTTCTATTAAGTCTTCTATCCTATATTAAAGGGTTCCAAATCTGTACCAAAAGGGTTAAAATATAAATTGAAAGGAAGAAGCTATTTTTTCCTCATCCACAAGTAGTTCAAACCACAAAACCAATCCCCAATGAGAGGACACTTAGTTGTCTTTCATTCTCAGCTCTCGACATATCTCTTGATAATATTAATATGACTTAAAATTTTTGACCCAACCCTGTTGATACCAGAAAGAAAAAAAAATCTATTCACTTCATTTCTGCCAGCTGGTTGAGAGGCATAGGGATGAGGTGTCTCATGCAACTGGTCAACAGCTTGTAGAAAACCTCGCAAAAAGAACTCCATTTCGGTACCAAAAGCAAAGCACAATACTATCAGTAGAACAGAACAGTAGGTAACCTTGTACATGTAGTCAGACAAGATAGTTTGATAGATTGCAATCACCATCACTCAGACATATACCTAGATTTTTTTTTTTTATCAGCAAAAATATTAATATATTGATAGAAGTACCAGAGGTACTAAAAATACAAAAAGTTAGATCCATACTCATGGTTCCAAAATAAAACTAATGAAGTTTGAAAAGGAACCATAGTATGGCTACAAATAAGGTAACTAATAGCTGTTCCAAAATAAAACTAATGAAGTTTGAAAAGGAACCATAATATACCTAGATGGTATTGTTGCAGTCTACACTGCCTGTAAAAAATTCAAGATCTATGATCAATAAACCCTCCCTTTCCAAATGAAATTGCGCATGTAATATCTTTGTCATGGGTAACTCTATCACTTTGATCATATTCTTACTTAGACTTTGACACTTATAAAGTCAAAAGCAAGTTCTAATAGACGCATCATGCACCATGGACAACATAACATCATAACAGATTCACCATAATGGTAGTTTGTTTTGAACAATATTCTAAAAGTAAATCTACAAGCACAAAAACCAATCAAGAATTTAAACTAGAAACATACTACGGAGGATACAAGAACAAAGGAAAAAAAAAAGGAAAGCAAAGCACCAAAAAACATAGAAAGCTGTAACACATCAGTAAACAGCTCAAGACCAGAGGAGCAAAATCTCTTAAAACTCTCTGAACAATCCCGAGAAGTTTTTATAGTTCAAACAGTTATATGCCTGACTTTCAATCCTAAGTTGCAGTCAAATTAATTGAAGGGCTGGATGAACCAAAATGCAGGTAAATGGGCCACCACTTTCAACTGTGTCCACATTCACACTAAGATGACAGGTAATAAGGGTGCATTATCAAGTTCAATATGGCAGCATAGGAACCTCTTGATATTCCAAGGCCACCGGTTTGACCCAGCCAAAGTGATAGAAGACGCTTTATTCCTAACATGGTCTTGGGTAAAGACCAGAGATAAAAAGTTCTGTCTGTCGTTTAACCATTGGTCCTCAAATCTTGGGGAATATTTTGGTTAGGTTGGGCTACTTTAATCAACATATGTAATGGGGCTACAGCTTGATTTTATTCATGCTGGTTGATGTTATTAGGTGCCTTGCACTTTTGTACAATTCACCAGTAGTACCTCTGGTGCTGCCGTTTCTATGATTAATATTATATATATATTTGTTGCCTTCCAAAAAAAAAAAAAAAGGGTGCAGAACCAAAAGTAATAGTAACAACTTGAATTCGGTATGTATGTACTATGTGAGTGCATGAGAGAGAGAGAGAGAGAGAGAGAGGAGGCTGGGGCAACAACAAAAGGCATAAGATATTGCAAATTACATTCAGAAAATTATCAGAAATGCATGCCGCAACTGATGCCCATGGCAGCAAGTGAATGTCATATTCTTTTGATGCAGTAGAAGCAAAAGAACCAATCCTACTAGATGTTGAGGCCATGGTTTGCACCACATAAAATCTCTCTGTTTGCCTTTCAGCTTCATCTCCACTTATTCTCTCGATTAAGAAGTCCAATGGAAATGCATCCACTTCAGCAATGGTATTTAAACTCTTAGACAATCTGAGCAGTGACTGTCGATGCCAAACTGTATCATCAGTTACTGAACTGACAGAACATGAATGAATTTTCTTAGGTTCAGGTTCTCCAGCATCCCACAAATACATTTCAATACACAGCACACTCTTTAGAAAGAGAAGCGTCAAAACCCCTTCTTCGAAGAGCTGAACAAACATGGAGGAAATATCTTCTGGTGAATATGCTTGCCTTGAGAGCTTACTTTTGGCTGCCTGGTCAGCATTTCTTAAAGGAAAACGGAATAAAGTTCCAGAAAAAGGACTTTGCATGTCACAACCAAAAGCACAATATGGGGAAAACTGGTCCCTGTAGAAGGAGAAGGCAGATGAACCAGTAAAATCAATCCGCTTCCCAGGATTTGCAGCAGAAACTCTTGGAAGATAAACACCCTGAGGGTCGAACAGTACAACATATTTGTGACTCACAAAAGAGGGAAGATCTGTCAAATGGTATACTGAGTTGAAGCCAACCCTAAAAAGTATACAGAGAACAAAAATGAAGACAAGAATTAGAACCCAAACATCAGGTTGGTTAACGTGAAACTATTTTACAAAAATAAATAATACACATCGAAAAGGGAAATAGGGAACGGGAATTTTGATTACCAAAATAAAGGACAATTTTTTTAAAAGAATAACAACATAAAAACACTTTTATATATTAAACAATAAACATCTCATTAACATTTGTCATTTATTTGTATCTTTTTGTTGCTATCACATCATATCACTTATCATACTTCAAGAGAGTTCAGCCTCAGTTCCTACAGTTCACTCGTACATAAAAATAAAATGATCAACAAAACAACCCATCGGCATCGCACTACATTTTTACAGTTCTTACAAAAACAAGCATAAAATACGAAGAAGAAAAAAACATCCAAAACCTATAACAACGCAACTCCTTTGCCAATCGTCAACAACCACACGTCACTTCCCTCGTCATTTTCCAGTTACAACTACAACAACTTCAACTTCAGACCTAAATCCCAGCATTGAACCGATCATTGGAAACGCAAAACCAGTACTTCAATAAAACCACCTTTGATTTCCACTTACAACTACAACAACTTCACACCTAAATCCTAATTTCTAAAACAAATACACACAATGTCAATCAACCTAACTATAGTTCAACTGAAGAACAACTTCAATTCAATTAAATTACCCGAAGCGACCGGTCTTGGAGGCCTGACCGTGCTTGGTGCTCCCGCCAATCTTGGAGATGCTGACGAAATCCTCCTCGGTGAAGACGGCGTCGTTGAAGGCAAGCAGTGCGGGTCCCTGCCACTGCGCGAGGGAGTCGGAGAGCAGGGAGCCGGCAGGGTGGGAGCGGCGGTCGAGGCAGAGAGAGACGGTGGTGGCGCCGGCGTCGTCGGCGTTCTGTATGAGCTCCTTCAGGACGGTGGTTCCCTCCGGGTAGTTGAGCAGAACCTCGCGGATGCGGCGCGTCAGATCAACCGTCTGGCCGAAGTCTTCCAGAAAGATGGATTCCGGAGACGACGGCATTGTTATCGGAGGGTTTTGATTTTGATTCAGACACAAGAATTTTGCGGTTGTTTTCTAGTAGTTGGGCTATCTCTTTCAAGCGACTTTACTTCATTGCTTCATTGAGTTTTGAGAACTTCCTCCCGTCATTGATTGTTCCACGGTTGTCTCTGTCGTAAGTTAGCCTGATCCCTCCTCCTTTGTTGGTTTATTATGGTTTTGTGGATTAGGAAATCTGTATAACACATGCCAATTAGTAATCCTTATGAGTTTTAAAGATTATCCATTTTGTAAACTTATTTTAATTTTTTAATTTAAAATTTAAAGGAATAATTATTTTTAAATTAATATTTTTGTTATAAAAATTAAATTTTAACAAATAAATATTGTTGTATATTTTTTTGGTTTTTGTATTTAATTAATTATATTTGTTTTTTAAGTTGATTTTTAATAGAGAAGTTAAGTAGTTTGTTTATTTAAAAAAAAACAATGTATATATATATTATTGTGATTTAATAATTTTCAAAAAAATATAATTAATTTAATTATATTTGGTATTTTAAAAAAATTATAAATTTGTTAGATATCATAAATTTAAAAGTTTTATTAGTATATATTTCACAATTTAGTTTTAAAAAAATAAAGTTATTGTCATAGTAATTTATTGAAAAATGAAATAGTAATTTGTTAGAAACAAAAATCAAAATTGTAGTTACATTTTTGTCATTAATTTAAGTTTACTATAATTATTTATGTGAACTTTATCTATTTGAAAAAATAATTTCTGTATGCATTTATGAATATATAAAAGTAATAAAAAAGTTATTTAAAAATAATTTTTTTATTTATGAATTATTAAATAGTAATTTATTGAAGTATTGTTTGAACGCTTATATAAATTATTATGACTGTTTTAATGTGCATATTATGATTAGAACTAGAGATTTGAATCAAGTTTTAAGCAGAATTATAGATGATAGGAAGAGTCTAAGGGATTGAAATGAGTTACAGAGTCTAAGGGATTGAAATGAGTGGTAACGTTGTTGAAATCCCCCATTAGTGAAAGACCCACAACATTTACACATAGGTAACGATTAATGATGTAGTTATTGAGGATTTTCCAAGCGAGTCCTACAACACATCAATTCTGATTGACTATGGTCATCACGTGACATTTTAAATAAAGATGTATTTTATTTATTTATTTATGTTATTATTAAAATAAAAAAATTGAATTGTCTTAAACCTAACAACTCACATTTGAAAAAAAGAAAAAATGCCAACACGTACGATCCATTTGAATTCCACCACACATGACCTAAAAGTGTCATTACTAGGTTTCAAAGATGCTCTTCTACATTCACACCAACAACATTCTTAGGTGCTTATTAATTACATTCCTCTTCCTACTTCCAACAAAGTTCTTCTCCGGATCCTTTTATTTCAACAATGGGTACTTACGTGTTTATTTCAACGTTATAGAAGAAATGAAATTGGACCATTATAGAAGGTACCCTTTAGTTATGAAACTTTTACCTAGAAGAAACGTGAGCAAATTGAAATGAAGATAATTAAACTGCAAATCAAAATTCTGTAGCAATATTGAGTTGATTGAAGTATAAAAGATTAGCACATGTTATTGAAAGTGATTCCTTCATTGTAAAATATAATTATATAACGTGCTACAATTAGCGAAGGTGGAGCATTATTACAAATTAAGCTAGATGTGCAAGAACACCCACTAAAGGTGCAAGAGTAACAGTTGCTGGCTCGGCTAGTTGATAGTTATTCCTACTATCTTCATAGTTATCATTTCTATCTGGACTCACAACTGCACCTTCCAATACATTAGGGTTTGGTGCATTTTTGTAGAACCACTCTTGAAAGCCACCTTGACATGATACTGGGTTATGATTTATATTTATTGATACAATTGATGCTCCTCTGTGGTGAATTTGTTGCGGAAAGTTTGGCCCATATCCCACCATGTAACTTATACCTTTGGGGTTGGAACCCAAAATGTAGTCAACCTATTGAGAACAAAAAAGAAAAATCAAATATGTCATCATATATTCTAAGACTTGTTGGAATACATAAAAAAAGATAAAAATCGGTATGTTTAGAACGAAAAGAGAAAAGAAATATGAATAACACGATGATATTTTGTTTTTTGTTTGATTGATGAAGAGAAAATAAAAACAAAATGGAGAAAAAAGTTGACTTTAAGAAAAAATTGAAAATAAAGGTAGAATGAGAAAATAAAATAAACTTAATAAAGTAATTATTTTTTAACATGATTATAACTTTTATTTGATGGATTACCTGAGAACGGACAAGAGAAGTGAGATCATCAGGAGTAACATTGCCAGCACTGCACTGAAGGGAAGCACCTTTTGAAGACAGATAATTGGAATAAACAGACATTACAAATGTTGCAGTAGCAACATATTGATTATTGTTCCATGGCAAAAACCATAAGAGACCCCCTGCTGTTTTATCCGTATTTTGGTTTGATTTCTGCGCACATGAGCATATGTATTCCTCTGCCTGTGACTTATATTGAGCCCAGATCCCTGAGGCCCCCACTTCGCCATCCAAAACAAGCTGCATCACATCACATATATACACAATATTAGATCGAAAAATCCCAAAAACAATGCATATATTACTTATGTTAACCTTACACTAGGTTGAATGTAATAAATAGTAATAGAAAAAATGAAAAAAAAAAAGGGTTAAAAAAATACTTAGCTTAGATAAGTTAGAAAAGTGCTTAATTATTAAGAGTAAAAATATATAGTCTATGCATTGATAATGAATTTTTTTATATATGATGATACAACATTGAATAATGAGTGATACCTTTGCAGCAAGAACATGGGCACCTACGTACTTGTCATCCCAACTAAATACTGTTCTTACTCCGCCAGTGTCGCCTGCTCCACCCAAGTAATCAAGGTACTTCTGCATTTTGGTGGCACGTTGAAGCCATGCTGCTGCCCATAGTAATTCGTCCTGTTTAAACAAATTAGTTAATTTATTAATGTACTCATTTTATTAAATAAATATAGTTTTATTTAATTTCACGTCATTAATTATTAATTAATAACGTGATATTAGTCTTATTCAGTGCTACTATTCATGTGAATTTGACAGACTACCTTGTATCCGCTACTGGAATATATTTGCTTTGCTGGTGTGATACTATCTGAATACATGCCTTGATGATTATTTGCAAAGTCAAACAACTGCAAGCAAAGAAGAAGCATACATATTATCTAGCTATCACCAAAAGAAAATTCAGAAATTCAATTGTGGTTACTTTCCCACTAAAAAAAAAATTCAATTGCGATTAAATTTCTGCTCATAATGTTTTGTATATAACTATTAGCTCAAATATTTTTAAAGTTATAGATATAAAAGAGAAATACCGTTATTATTCAAAAATTGTGTTTAAAAAGAATAAAATATAATAATAGAATCCTTCATTATTAACAATAAATATTTTATTTTATTAGATAAAAATGAATTAAAGAAATAAGATTTTTAAAATTATTTAAATCAAAGATATGTCATCTTTATATTTATTAATTAGTTAGATATGAAGCACTACTCACTATCAAAATGCAAATTAATGAAGTGAATGAGAAAAAAGGAACCTAGATGGTATAAATTTTTTTACACACTCATCCAATCACAACTCATCATGTATGATAAATTTATTAATTTTTAAAATAATTATCTTAAAGTAATTCATATAATTATTTGTAATTAAATAATAATATAAAATTATTTTACAATGTCATACACAGGCATTAAAGTCAAAGTAAATTATATTAATTAATTTGATGTAATATAATGTTAAATTTTAAAATGTAATTTAAATTTAATAATGTTAATCAAATTTCAGTAATATTATTTTTGAAAATAAAATAATATAAAATTAAAACAAATTGCTCCACACACACAAACGCAACTTTAATGAAAAAAAATAGGATCAAATGTTTTTTAAGTTTCTTAAAATTTGGTCAAAAATGATTTTACTACCTACATATTAGAAATGGTAGATTTAGTCTTTGTTTTTCTTATATATATAGCAATTAGGTCATCAAAATAATGTACAGAAAAGGACAAAATCTTCTACATTTTAGAAATACAAAATCAAAACTATCATTTTTTAAAGTTTAAGAGATAATATTAAGAAACTAATTCGAAATATTTTATCCAAAGAAAAATAACTTTTAAAAACACTTTCAAGTTTAAATTTGTAACATAAGGAATGAATAATAGTTGAAGTGAATCATACCTGAGTTGCATGAAGTAGCATACTGGATGCATATTTTTTATTCACGGATCGGAATGCAATTGAAGCAGCGGCCAAAGCGGCCGCAGTTTCTGCTGCGAGATCCGATCCGGGATGCTGGTCGTCAATCCTTAAGGAGCCACGGGGAGTAGTCATGTCCTCTGGCCTTTGCCAGCACGAATGATCTGTGTTAGGGTCGCCAACTTCTCCATACAACACGTCTGGTTGAGGGTGTGCTTTCATCAAATAGTCTGTTCCCCATTTAATGGCGTTGAGTGCATTTTGCAGCTCATTTTGTTGTGAGAGTTGGTCCTTGAACTCTATTGTGCTCCATGAAAGCATGGTTATGGTGAATGCCAATGGAAACCCTAGCTTCAGGTTGTCTCCAGCATCATAGTATCCACCCACAAGGTTAATCTGCTAGTTATTTGATTAATTAATATTTGTGTAAAAAATTAATTCAATTTTAATGACTAATTTAATTTTATTAATGTCATGACATTATACACAAATATATAGGAAGTTAGGATTGTATCACGTTAATTATAAGTGATAACAGCTACTGGACAAACGGATTAATTAACTAGTGAATTAGTCATAATTTTAGGATTAAAACAAATTGTCTCAAGAGTTTATGGCATATCAATTTACAAAAGCAATCACTGTTGTTTTGTTTTTATTTAGGAACAAAACAATCAAATGTTGAATGTGGTTGTATACATCTTTTTCTTTCTTTCTTTTTTGAAAGGATTTTTTAAGGATTTGTTAACATTATTATTAAGGGTTAATTAATTTTATAAAAAATTTAAAAATGATTATCATATCATCAATCATATTAATGATTTTTTTATTTTCTCTTTTCAATTATTTAAAAATAATTTTAAAGACTGATATTAATTGTAATGAAACTTTCCCTTCAGAAAATATGATAACATAAACCCATGCACATTAAAACTAAGTAAAATAAAACCAACGATTTAAATTTTAACGCGAGGTATCTAAGACCTTTTATTTCAAATAAAACCATTTGTATGGATTATTAACTTTTGGTTGTTTGCGTGCCTTCTTTTTTATATTAATATTTAGAGTTGTTTTCAAAAAATATAGGATCTGCAAGTTAACTACTATAAAGAAGCATGTTGGACATATTTTAATTTTAAAAAAATGAAGGAAAATTGGAAGGTATAAATTAAATAAGATGAATAATCTTACTCCAGCATCATGGCCATCTTGAAGTCCCGAATCTCCTCTCCACTTGAGTCTCTGGTTGGGAGGCAACTTCCCTGAACGTTGACCCTCAAAATACAACAAAGATTTTGTGAGTGCTTCTCGGTAATCAGCAGCAGAGGCCACATTCTGAATTTGGGAAGAACAACAAAGGAGAACAATAAAGATGAAGACAACACTGCTCAGAGTCATGGCTATTAATTTCAGGGGCAAATTAAAAGCCTACTTTCACTCACAATTTGCTTTGCAAAGAGAGTCTGGTCTCACGTATTTAAAGCATGGACCAACATACATTATGATCTTTAGTTGCCAAATAATCTTATTAATGATTAATAATATCATTAATAATAATTTTGAAAGTTGATTTGGTATTTTGAAAAATTAATTGATGCTCATATTAATTATATATGACCTTCTTCATAAATATTTTTTATGTACTAATCAAATGAAGTATTCAATATTTTTTTTTGTTCGATGCAAGTATTCAATAAATTTTAAAAAATATTCAAATATATTGTTTTTTTAGTCTTGTTAATTAACATTAGTCCTTATGACTAATTTTAAGAAATTAAAATAATAAGATTTCATTTGATAAGGAAAGTATTTATTATATTTTTGAAGTAATAAGGCACTTTTGGATGTTTCAAATCAATCTAAGCTAGATTTTTTTTTCCAATCCGGATGGATGAAAGATAATTTCATAAAATTTATAACAACTCACGTATTTTTATTAATCTAATAATTATTGTTAAAAAATATATTTCATGATTACTTTATTATTTACATTATATAAATGGTAAAAGTTAATTAGCATCTCGATCTCCTAGACTTGACTTTTATAATTTGGAAATATAATTAAAGTACCATATTATGTAATTTTAGTTGGTGAAACAAATTACGTTGACATTTAAATACATGCCAAAAGTATTACATAAGGAAAAAAATGATATTTTTTAGTTTTATTAAAATTAATTCTCTTGACTAAATATTTCAAGCTATTAAAATATGATAAAGTTTCATTGATAATAAAGAAAGAATTTGTATATATATATATATATATATATACATATTTTTTTTCATACTAGTATTTTGAAGTAATAACTATTTTAATAAAGATTACCTATTTAGAATGTTTAAAGTCAACTTTAAGGAGGACTGTTAGCCTTTGCATTCAAAAAAACAAAGTCAACTTTAACGATTAATGTTAACAAAGTCGTTCATTTTATTAGTGGTCACTTTGTTATATATGTACGTTCTATAAATAATATAATGGTGTACGTAAAAGCTAATTAGTATCCTGAATTTGACTCCTCTCAATATTTTAAATGTTTTTTTTTTTCATTTAAAATTTCTTTTATTATTAAGTTTTCAAAAAATATTATAAGAATGTTAAAACATATAAAATATTTTTTAGTTTTGTTAACATTAGTCCTTGTGAGTTATGACCAATTTTAAGCAATTAAACAAGGTATTCATTATAATTTTATATTTCCGAAGTAATAAAATATTTTCTAACAAAATCTTAGTACATTTAATTTGGATATTTCAAAATCAACTCTAAGATTAATGTGAACAAAATAATTAATTTTTAATGATTTGGTTAATCATGTACATTATATAAGTGGTAAAAGTTAATTAATATATAATTATCCAAATTTGACTGTTACGTTCTCAAGTGACCTAAAACAGTGGTAAAAGAAAGATAAAAAAAAAAATTAAAATGAAATTTTTGTTTTTCTATTTTTTTAAATTCATGATTTTAATCCTTTTATTTTTTAATTAAGATATTTTGTCTTTCACTTTTAAAAAAATCTATAATTTTAATTCTCATATTTTTTAATTTAGAGATTTTGTCCTCCACTTTTTAAAAAATTATGCATTTAATTATTTTTTTTAAATTTCAGATTTAACTATGTATTTTTTAAATTCTTATTTGAATAAATTAAAATTGTTAGTAATTAAATAATTTTAAATAAAATTTTTATTAAAAAATGTAAGACTAAAATATCAAATTTTTTAA